>NC_136271.1:118359280-118641742 GCF_964187855.1 Myxine glutinosa
AAGTTTTTCATATTCATATTTCTACCCCCGCTAATTTCGGTCCCCATGTGTTTTATACCTCTCCCCCTACCCCCCCCCCTCCCCTTCCCACGCCTCCTGCCCCCAAGCCCTCTCCCTCCCACACTTCTCCCTGCTCTCAAATGTTGTGGTTGTGTGCTTCCCCTTCTCTCCCCGTCTTGTCTTCCGCTCCCTCTCTTTGTATATTTTGTTTGTCTGCATGATTTGTTTGTGAAATAAATGTTAGCTCTTTCACGAGCCTCGATTCAGTATACAAAAAAAAAAAATCGGATGAGAATTGAGGATTTTAGAAATTTTAAATGGTTGTTGACCTTTGGCCTTTTCTGATCTCAAAAATAGTTGGTGGTTGAATTCAGTTAGCTGATATGTAAATCCTATTCAAATTTCAAGTCAATTAGATGAAAATTGAGGATTAAAAAATTTGGAAAATGTTATTAACCTCAGGCCGAGGTTGACATTGAAAAATAATTTTGGTTGAATTCAGTTAACCAATATGAAAATCCTATTCATATTTCAAGTCAATCGGATGAGAATTGAGGATTTTAGAAATTTGAAATGGTTGTTGAACTTTTGGCCCTGCTGATCTCAAAAATAGTTGGTGGGTGAATTCAGTTAGCTGATATGTAAATCCTATTTAAATTTCCAAGTCAATCGAATGAAAATTGAGGATTTTAGAGATTTGAAAAAGTGGTTGACCTTTGGCCTATGTTGAGCTTTTGACCTGTTGACCTCAAAAATAAATAGGATTTTGTCTGACCACAAACTCCAACATTTGCTGAAGTTTCGTGAAGATCGGTTTAAAATTGTGACCTGTAGGCCTTAGCATTTTGTGACCTGTGACCTGTATAAGTAAGTGCACAGACAAACACACAAACCGGAGTGATCAACATACTTGTCAAAAAAATTTTTTTTTGCCAAGTAACAAAGACAGGGGTGAAAACAACCTCCATCCAACTTTGGTGGTGGAGGTAAAAATACAATATATCAATTGGTTCACGAGTTAGCAAGTGACCACTATATTCGTCATGTGTGTGCGTCTGTCTGTGTGTGTGTCTGTCTGTCCGCAGCATAACTACCCGATATCATCCGATCTTGATGAAACTTGGGTGGGAGGTTGATATCATGATCTAGTTGTGTCCTGCCTAGAGTGGGCATATTGCGCCCATTGTGGGCGGAGCCACGTCCGAAAAAGATGTCTTTTTAGGGGGTAATCGATTTCAAGCTACATCTTCTCCAAGGGGTTTGGCGGAATCTGACAGGGGTTTCGATATTTGGTTAGGCCAATGTCGTGTGTCTAGCCCCACGGAGCTCGATTTTTCATTTTCGCCCCAAGGTCAAGGTCACAAAATTTAGAAAAGTCGATTTTTGATGGTTTTATTACATTTTTCGCTTCCTGATAGGGTGAAATGTCGTTCATGATCTTATATTATCACATACATAATGAAATACAAGTTTTCCAACAAATTTCAGAATACTCGACCTTTGACCTTTGAAGGTCACAAAGGTCAAAGTTTCAACGTTGTCGGAATCGAACCGAATTTTCGGTATTGTGTAGCTAACTAACCTCATAACTGATTATACATTATTTTCTATCTCATATCATGGTCAGTAACCTTCGTTTTGACAGTTCAAGGTCACAAAGGTCAAATTTTCAAAGTTGTCGGAATCAAACCGAATTTTCGGTATTGTGTAGCTAACTAGTCTCATAACAGATAATACATTCCTATTTATATATTTTCAATGTCGGTTTTGACCTTTGTCATTGAATACCGCTTGCTCGTGAACCATCGTAGTCTCCTGACTTGTTTTTTTTTAAACCCAAACACCTTTTTATCTTACATACCACATTTTAACTATACTGTATTTAAAATGATAATTTAGCGATCTTACACCTTGAAAATCTCGAATTTATAATCCTCTTAAGCTGTCTGCATCAGTCCTTCATCCTCGAAAGTCTAAATTATCCTTTCTACTAAGCTACATCGATTCCCCCATGGATCCAGCCTTCAGCCCTTGTGCCAGCACACACACTCGTGCCACAAAACCAGACACTCGTGCTGCGATACCCTCCAGTGTTCACACAGGACTTCCCGAAGAGCTCCCACGGTCGCCTCTCCCACTACAATCGTCACGCCCACTTCAGCCCCTTTCCTGCAGCATGGGCCACGTTACCCGAAATAATTAAATGTGCTATTACCTCCACCACCAAAGGTGGGTGGAGGTTATGTTTAGGCATGCGTCACCTTTATGTTATAGATCGATAGAGATGTCCACTTCCCCTTTTGTCTGTTTCTAAATCCACTATCCATTTTGAGCTATTTATTGACGTTTTGCCCATTGGAATATTAATATTTGTATGTGGAAGGGGATTGGGGTGAATCCACAGCTAGATTGTGGTAAGAATAGCAAGGACCATGTGACTGCATAGCTTAGATTACTCTTGTATTAGGGAAAATGTTAGAGTAAGTTGTCTTGTAAAACTTGCATTGAAGAAGCAGTGAGTGTAAACTTTAAGACAATATAGAGTAAGTTTGTTGTGTAAAACCTCCTGTTTTCAAGTGAGGCTGGGTGAGGACTTGGGCATAAAGGCACAACTGGAAAGTACATTGTGCTGAGGAAACAGCACAGACTGTTTGGCCAGTGCTCGGCAGCCCATAGCAGCAAGATTGGCTGCGGAGCCATGGAGTAATGTGCAAGACATTTTATTGGGACCGCCCCATGGGGCAGGATGGCCCAGAAGGTGGCATGCCCACAGAAGTGGACAGCCAATGAGCGGGATATGTCACACAAAAGAATGGTGCCAAAGTTTACAAGGGCCATATCTGTGCCTGTGCATGGCAGTTCTGTTATACCCCAAATACCCATAAGACTCCAAAGATCCCCAAAACCGTTGAAGACCCCTCAGACCCTTTAAAACCTTGAACACCCTGAAGATCCTTTAAACCCCAAACATCCTTTAGACCTGGAAGATTCATGAGACCCCAAATACCTTTTTAAGACCCCTTCCCTAACCAGCATCATCAACAACAACAAACAACAGGCATTTTAAGGCCATTTTCACTGCAAGAGCTGGGGTTAGCCTTGTGGGCCCCATGACAATCTTCTCCATTTTTCCCTATTTTCTGCATCTCGCCTTGTTAACCCCCTTGCCCGCATTTCTTCTTCCACCATCTTTAGCCAAGTCTTTCTCGGTCTTCCCCGTCTTCTACTTCCTTCTACATCCATTTCCATCACTCTTCTCAACCAGTCACATTCATCCTTCCTCAACACATGACCAATCCATCTCAACCTGTTTCTCTTCACAGCATCCATCACAGGCTCTATTCCCATCATCTTTCGCAATTCATCATTTTTCTTCCTCTCTCTCAACGATACTCCACACATCCACCGAACCATTCGCATTTCCACCCTTTCCAGCCTTTGTTGCTGCTCTACATTCATTACCCATGTCTCGCTCCCATAAATCATAACACTTCTCACACATGCAGCATACACCTTTCCCTTCAGCTTCAACGACACTCCCGTCCTCGTCAGCACGCCACTCAGTTCCCGAAACTTCTTCCATGCACATCTCACTCCAGCAACCGTTGCCGAGTCTGATCCACATTCTCCATTCAACATGTCTCGTAAGTAGCAAAATGTTTTCACACCTTCCAGCTTCAGGCAGTCTCGAAGATCCAACTCAACATTTCCTCCATCTGCAGCTCCCCCTGTGCACACCTTACACTTGAATGTAGCTGCCACACTGATTAATGACCCTCTCAAACCTTTTTGATGAACCCACTCAGCGCACATTGCACATTGAATGGAGTTCACTCTGACACCCTTCCTGCACACAGCACATGGCCACTTCCCAGTTCTTTCCACCTCACCACATGCTTTACCACTTGCCATCACCTTCGTCTTTCCGATATTCACCTTCAGACCTTTTGCCTCCATACATTCCTTCCACTTGTTCATCTTCTCCTTCAGTCCAACCAGACTTTCCGCAATCAACACCAGATCATCTGCTTACAACAACTCCCACGGTAAACCCTCCTTTACATTCTGAGCCAGCACCTCCATCACAGCTACAAATAGTCGTGGACTTAGTACCGACCACTGATGCACTCCCACCTTCACCTCAAACTCACCACTGTTCCCATCCTTCGTCCTTGCAGCTGTGCGCACTCTTTCATACATTGCCATCACTACTCTGATCAACCATTCCTCCACTCCTAACTTCCTCAATGCCCATGTCACTACTTCGCGTGGAACCCTATCGAATGCTTTCTCCAGATCAAAAAACCCAAGAAACAACTTCTTACTCTACTCCATGTACTTCTCCTGCAACTGCCTGACAATAAAAAGCGCGTTTGTCATTCCTCTTCCTGGCATAAATCCAAACTGCATTTCGTCCATCTTCACTTTCTTCCTTATCCTCCTCTCCAACACCCTTTCCAATACCTTCATGCCATGCTCCAATAACGATACGAGCCACAGTCCAGAGGGTCACCTTTCCCCTTGTATAGAGGGATGAGGGTGCTCAGTTCCCAATCCACTGAAATGCGGCCTTCTTTCACCACCATATTACAGATTTCTGTCATTCTCTTCACACCCCAACTTCCTGCTGCCTTCAACATATCTCCCACAACTCCCGTCGGCCCTCCCGCTTTTCTACTCTTCATTGCTTTTATCGCTTCCTCAACTTCCTTCTCAGTTATCTTCTCTGCCGGTCCTAAAACTGCGTTACTCTCAATGTTGCTATCCCATTCATTCTCTGCATTCAACAGCATTTCCATATATCTCTTCCATCTTCCTTTAATTCCATCTGGGTCCACAACAATTTGTCCCACTTCATCCTTCAAGCAACTCACCCCCAACAGGTCACACCTCTCTTTCGCTATCTGCTTTGCAATCCTGAATACCGCTCTCTGACCCTCTTCCGAATCAAAGCGTTCTCTGAACATTTTCCGACATGCCTCCTGCGCCTTTGCTGCCTCTTTCTTTGCAGCCTTCTTGGCTGCCTTATAACTTTCATGCTCTGCCTTTTCTGCCCCCGTACCCTTCACCTTCTGCCACTCCTTGAACTTCTTCCTCTTCTCATCAATCCTCTTTCCAACTTCATCATCCCACCACCATGTTTCGGAGTGCTTCGGTGGTCCTTTTGTCCATCCACATACCTCACCTACGGCTCCCAATAGACCATCTTTCATTGACATCCAACCACTTTCAAGCTCAACCACATCATTCTCTACCCGACTCAGCCTCTCTTTTAATGCCTCCCTCACGGTCACCTCTTTCAACCTCCACACCTTCATACTCGGTTGGTACTTCACCCGCCGAGTTCTACTCGCACCTTTCACCCTTATGTCACAGACAACCAAGTGGTGCTGTGAAACATCCTCTTCCCCCGGGATTACCTTGGTGTCCCGGAGGTGCCCCCTATCTCGCCTACGCACCATCAGGTAGTCAACGGTTGTCACCGACCCACCCGACGTGTATGCAACAAGCTTATTATCCTCTTTCTGGAACTGAGTATTACAAATCAACAAACCAGCTCCATCAGCAAACTCCAAAATCCTTTCACCTTCTCCATTCCTCACACCATATCCGTAACCCCCATGAACTCCCTCAAAACCGTCTGTACTCCTTCCCACATGTCCATTTAGGTCTCCTCCTACCACAACAACTTCCTCATCTTTCACGTTTTCCATCAGCTTCTCTATTGCACACCAGAACTTGTCCTTCTCTTCATCGCTCCGACCGACCTGTGGAGCATATCCCGAGATGACGTTCACCAAGAGCTTTCCAATCATCATTCTCACCATCATCAACCTTTCACTCACTCTAGTCACACTCACCACACTGTCTAAAAACTCCCCAGAAAACAGAACACCAACACCATGCACGCCTTCCGGGCACCCTTGCCACACAAACTTGTATTTTTGTCCTTGCCTACCTTTCACCATTCTCACACCACTTCCCTTCCATCTCGTCTCCTGCACACAACATATGTCCACTCTTCTTCTGACCAATACTTCCACCACTTCTCCTGATCTCCCTGTCATTGTCCCGACATTCAATGTCCCAAACCTCAGAAACCAATCTCCACGTGGGGCATCAGATGTTTCGTCGTCATAAATGGAGTGATTTCCACCCTTGCTTCGATCGGGTTCCCCACCTTGATTTTTGACGAGAGGGAGTGAGGTCCCTCATGTGGTATTCTGGGCTGTACCCTGCCCATATGTAATTGTAATTGTCATGGTTCCCTTTTTGAGGCAATGTTTTATGGCTGGATGCCCTTCCTTTTAGTCGCCTCTTACGCCACGCAGGGATACGGTGTACCTATTATAAACCGGGGTACACACCAGCAATATACAGACTTGGCATTTAATATGGAATATTTTTTTTTTCTTGCCTTCGGTTTACTTTCTTAACTCAGTATATCAATTTGGTGAGTTTCTTTTACATTTTGGTGATTTATTTGTTAAAAGAACCATGTCACTGATTGTCTGTCGCAGCAAGAAGTGAACAACAGGATTATATCACAGGTGGCGTGGCAAAATGTACGGACAGGTGCATTTGATGATTGGCTTCACAGTCGGGTATACAAGGGTTGTTGCGTTCTGTATTAGTGGAAGACAACTGCTGCACGTCTCCAAAAGTTATTGCCGCTTCCTCTGGAGATGGTCCGTCAACTCGACAATGCTGTTTGTCATGGAGTTGTGGCTTTACGAAATTATGGCATGAAACAGCGTGCTATTGCTCGGCAGTATGGCATCACTCAAGGTCAGGTGTCAAAGATCCTGAAACGAAATGCTCAGAGGGGTGTCCCTACTCCAATACCGAGGCCAGGATGTCCCCGCAGAACCACTAGGAGGGATGATCGCCAGCTGCACCGGTTAGTCCGCAATGGCCGTACCAAGTCAGCTAATCGGCTTAGGGCTGAGTGGCAGCAACTGACAAATGTGCCTGTATCCAGAAGGCTAGTCAACCAACGACTGGTTCAAGCAGGCTATCGTGCCAGGCATCCCCTGAGAAAGTCACGCCTGACCAGACAACACCGCCAGCGCCGATTGCAGTGGGCCAGAGAGCACCGTCAATGGCAGCCAGGACACTGGAATCACGTGATCTTCAGTGACGAGTCTAGATTTCTGGTCTATCGTCAAGATGGCCGCGTCCGAGTGCGCAGACAAGTGCATGAAGCCTACAACGAAGATTGTATAGTGCCAAGAGTCCAAGCTGGAGGTGGTGGGGTGACCGTTTGGGCTGCTTTTCATGCAGGGGGCAAAACTGACCTGGTTGTTCTGAATGGAAACCTGAACCAGTTCAAGTACAGGGCTTTTCTGGAAGAAACATTGCTTCCATTTTCTCGTGCAGCCTTTCGAAGAAACTTTGTCTTCCAAGATGACAATGCACAGCCTCATCGTGCTCGCATGATCCAACACTTTCTTGCTGACCGTGGTGTTGAGCATATGGAGAGGCCTGACATGTCCCCGGATATGAATCCGATAGAGAACTTGTGGGCAGAATTAACGCGTCAAATCGACCACTTGGACCAGCAGCCGACCTCTGTGCGTGAATTGCAGCAGGCTATTGTCACTGCATGGCAAGCGATTCCTGTCCAAGCCTTGGCAAATCTCGTGAACAGCATGCCTCAACGTGTACGTGCTCTCCTGAATGCTCGTGGGGGTTACACGAAGTACTGAACTGTAATTTTACGGTCCGTAATCCCAGTCGTAATTTAACTTTTGTTAAAAAATTATTTGGCTAATGTGCAAAATAAAGAGATACTTCTGGAAAACGTACAGAAGTTTAACACTGTACTGTCCATGAATTGAGTTCGATATCAGTTTACATCACCTTCAAGGATCAATTTATTTGTTTCAAAATGTCAAATGTGGTTTTTGTTTCTTTTAAAAGTCACATTAACAAAATCTAGAATAATTTCAACATAATCCCAATAAACTTTTGGTTCTAAGACATCTTGAAAAGTAAGTTCACCCCCACAAAAAAAAAATTCCATATTAAATGCCAAGTCTGTGTATGTATATATGTATATATATATATATATATAATAATAATAATAATTCAATTATTTTGTATAGCGCTTTTCCAGAAGCCCAAAGGCGCTTTGACAGAGTGGAAAACATAATGCATAACAATACATGAAAACAACAATTGCAAAAAGACAAGAATCAATAGGGAAATATTTAAAGCAAAAGGAGGGAGAAGGAGAAGAGATAGTCAGGGGTTAAATGCTGTGGGTTGAATGTTGAATGCAGTGTTGAGCAGGTGGGTCTTTAGTGATGTTTTGAATGTGGTGAGTGAGGAGGAGTCTCTGATGGTGTGAGGTAGTGAGTTCCAGAGGGTGGGAGCAGCGATGGAGAAGGCCCTGTCCCCCCAGGATCTGAATTTGGTCCGGATGGAGGGGGTCAGGAGGTTGGTACCAGCAGAGCGGAGGTTGCGGGTGGGAGTGTGTCTGGAGAGGAGGTCAGCCAGGTAGGATGGGGCCAGGTTATGGAGGGCTTTGTATGTCAAGAGGAGGATTTTGTACTGTATTCTCTGGGGGATGGGGAGCCAGTGAAGCTTGTAAAGGACGGGGGTGATGTGGTCACGGGTCCGGGAATGGGTGAGTAGACGGGCAGCGCAGTTCTGAATGTATTGGAGTTTATTGGTGATTTTTTAGGGTGAACCATAGAGGAGGCTATTGCAGTAGTCCAGACGGGAGGTGATGAAGGCGTGGATGAGGGTTTCTGCAGCCGTGGAGGAGAGGGATGAGCGGAGACGGGCAATGTTTTTCAGGTGAAAGAAGGCTGACTTTGTGATCTGTTTAGTGTATTTGTCGAAGGACAGGGTTTGGTCAAAGATGACGCCAAGATTCCGGATGTGAGGGGAGGTGGATACTGGGATACCGTCGATGTTGAGGGCAAAGTTATGGGTGGATTTTGTGAGCGTTTTTGGGCCAATGATGATTATTTCAGATTTATCACAGTTAAGCTTGAGGAAGTTGATTTGAAGCCAAGATTTTATTTCAGTGATGCAGTTTGTCAGGATAGAGTGGGTGTCGGTGGAGACGGACTTGGTGGAGATGAAAAGCTGGATGTCATCGGCGAAGCAGTGGAATTGGAGACCATGACGGCGGATTAAGTGACTGAGCGGGGACAGGTAAAGGATGAAGAGGAGGGGGCCAAGAACTGAACCTTGGGGGACACCTTGGGGGAGGGGAGCAGTGGGGGATTTGCAGTTATTGATGGAGATGAACTGGCGTCTGTCAGAGAGGTGTGATTTAATCCAAGAGGGGGCAGTGCCGGTAACGTTAAAGGTGGATTCAAGTCGGGTGAGGAGGATGGTGTGATCGATGGTGTCGAAGGCAGTGCTGAGGTCGAGGAGGACGAGAATGTTGAGGTTGCCAGCGTCAGAGGAGAGGAGAAGGTCGTTGGTGATTTTGAGGAGAGCAGTTTCAGTACTGTGGTTGGAGCGGAATCCGGATTGGAATGTTTCATACAGGTTATTGGCAGAGAGATGATGTTTGAGTTGAGTGGCTCATATATACACATATATACACACACACATATATATACACACACATATATACACACACAGACTTGGCATTTAATATGGAATTTTTTTTTTCTTGACTTGGGTTTACTTTCTTAACTCAGGATATCAATCTGGTGAGTTTCTTTTACACTTTGGTGATTTATTTGTTAAAAGAACCATATCACTGATTGTCTGTCGCAGCAAGAAGTCAACAACAGGATTATATCACAGGTGGCGTGGCAAAATGTACGGACAGGTGCATTTGATGATTGGCTTCACAGTCGGGTATACAAGGGTTGTTGTGTTCTGTATTAATGGAAAACAACTGCTGCATGTCTCCAAAGGTTATTGCCGCTTCCTCTGGAGATGGTCCGTCAACTCGACAATGCTGTTTGTCATGGAGTGGTGGCTTTACGAAATTACGGCATGAAACAGCATGCTATTGCTCGGTAGTATGGCATCACTCAAGGTCAGGTGTCAAAGATCCTGAAACGAAATGCTCAGAGGGGTGTCCCTTCAATACCTAGGCCAGGACATCCCCGCAGAACCACAAGGAGGGATGATCGTCAGCTGCACCGGTTAGTCCGCACCAAGTCAGCTAATCGGCTTGGGGCTGAGTGGCAGCAACTGGCAAATTTGCCTGTATCCAGAAGGCTATTCAACCAACGACTGGTTCAAGCAGGCTATCGTGCCAGGCGTCCCCTGAGAAAGCCACGCCTGACCAGACAACACCGCCAGCGCCGATTGCAGTGGGTCAGAGAGCACCGTCAATGGCAGCCAGGACACTGGAATCACGTGATCTTCAGTGACGAGTCTAAATTTCTGGTCTATCGTCAAGATGGCCGCGTCCGTGTGCGCAGACAAGTGCATGAAGCCTACAACAAAGATTGTATCGTGCCAAGAGTCCAAGCTGGAGGTGGTGGGGTGACCGTTTGGGCTGCTTTTCATGCAGGGGGCAAAACTGACCTGGTTCTGAATGTAAACCTGAACCAGTTCAAGTACAGGGCCATTCTGGAAGAAACATTGCTTCCATTTGCTCGTGCAGCCTTTCGAGGAAACTTTGTCTTCCAAGATGACAATGCATGGCCTCATCGTGCTCGCATGATCCAACACTTTCTTGCTGACCGTGGTGTAGAGCATATGGGGTGGCCTGCCATGTCCCCGGATATGAATCCGATAGAGAACTTGTGGGCAGAATTAACGCGTCAAATCGACCACTTGGACCAGCAGCCGACCTCTGTGCGTGAATTGCAGCAGGCTATTGTCACTGCATGGCAAGCGATTCCTGTCCAAACCATGGCAAATCTCGTGAACAGCATGCCTCAACGTGTACGTGCTCTCCTGAATGCCCGTGGGGGTTACACGAAGTACTGAACTGTAATTTTACTGTCCGTAATCCCAGTCGTAATTTAACTTTTGTTTTTGTTAAAAAAAAATTTGGCTAATGTGCAAAATAAAGAGATACTTCTGGAAAACGGACAGAAGTTTAACACAGCACTGTCCATTAATTGAGTTCGATATCAGTTTACATCACTTTCAAGGATCAATTTATTTGTTTTGAAATGTCAAATGTGGTTTTTGTTTCTTTTAAAGGTCAGATTAACAAAATCTAGAATAATTTCAACATAATTCCAATGAACTTTTGGTTCTAAGACATCTTGAAAAGTAAGTTCACCCCCACAAAAAACTATTCCATATTAAATGCCAAGTCTGTGTGTGTGTGTGTGTGTATATATATATATATGTATATATGTATATATATATATATATATATATATATATATATATATATATATATATATATATATATATATATATATATATATATATTGTTGCGGATATGAGGATTGCATTTTTTTGATTGTGTTGTATTATATTGGAGATGGTGATGAACATTGTTGGATATGGCCCCTCCTGCCTCCAGAGTTGTATAAAGGTAAAAAGGGCGTCTCGGTAATTAGTCCAAAGGCATACACGTCAGCTAATCATAGAATACCCTTGTTCAGTAGCTTATATCTTATTATGTGTCTTAGAGTAAGGCTGTGTCTCCCATTAACTTAAATACTCCATTGCACCAAGTGAAAGAGATAGATTCCCTTCATTCCCATTCCCAAAAACCTCCATTCCCCCTTTCGTCGATTGGCAATTACCTCCCCTCCAATTGCCGCCATTGACCACGAGGCAGGGTCGGAGAAGAAAGGCGTGTCTCCACCTCGTCATAGAGGGGAGGAGTGAGCCAGCCCCACTCGACCAACCATGAGCCAGGGGTTTGGCTAGAGAGGGCGGAGGAAGAGCGATCGGGGAGGTTCGCAAAGGTTGAGGGGCGGGGCCTATATAACCCACGGCAGGGCGTTTCCCGAGGCAGATGAGCTTTTACGGAATAAGCAACGACAAGAGCGGAGTGTGTGGTTTTTTTGGTCAGAGCTGGGTTGTTCGTCCGTGGTGGTCAGTGTTTGCGTAGAGTGGAGGGGTTGCGTTGAGTTGTCGGTGGTGAGGAAAAGTTGGACTAAGCAAGAGAGAAAGAGTCCTGGAGTTAGTGAGAGAAGGAGAGAGAACCCGTCACGCCAGACCCCCCCACCAGCAGCGTTGGCTTGGCTCCACCAAGCAGCTCTGACCCGCTACCCCGCGGACACGACAGGATCGGTGGCATCGGCGGCCGTCGAGGTCCAGCCCGACGTCCCGTGCGGGATCAAACTCCAGCCAGCTCCGTGCCTTCCTCCAGCCACCCACCTCCTGTCATTCCTGCCTGCAATTTCCATCCATTTGCGTACGTGAGTTTGTTTTGTTCGTGCTGTCCTGGGTAGTAACAATAAGTCTGTATAAGCTAAAGATTTCACTGTGTCACCTGCGTCTCCTGTCCCTATAAATAAACGTGACTGCTTTCTTCTTGCTTATATGTGTGTAAATAATAAATCCAGTTACTCTTCTGTACGTCTTCTTCCTCTTTGCATTCGGTCGCTTTAGAGTTTTCCTGATTGAATAGCGGTGGCGCGATCCGGCCAAAGTTTGGGGTAAATCGGGTTTTCGTCAGGGAAGCACTGTTCGGTCGCGGAGCCTCCGCTCGGCAAATATAACATCTTTAACCGCGTCCGTAACAATTGGTGTCAGGAGTTGGGATTCGAACCTGGGACTAAATTTATTTAGCCCAAATTCTGGACACCAATTGTATTATTACCGTAACAATTGGTGTCAGGGAGTGAGATACGAGGCCCGAAGCGCGCTTAACGTGCTCAAAATTACAAGCAGCTGGAAATTGTTTTGTTTTTAAAGGAAAACCCGAATTTTGAAATCGCGCCATGGCTGGTCAAGGCCATCGGATGCCGGTGGGTGAGCTAGAGGAGGGGTTAGGAGTAACCCAGGATCAGAGGGACGAAGTCGAGGAGAACATTGGCAATGTGGTTGAGGGGGTATCGGACGCACAAAATGGCGCTCTCGCGCACGAGGTTTCAGGCGCGCAAAAAGGCGCCTCGCACGAGCGCGCGGTAGCCGAGCCCGCTGTATCAGCGGGCTTTAACATGCAGCC
This sequence comes from Myxine glutinosa, assembly GCF_964187855.1. Classification (NCBI taxonomy): domain Eukaryota; kingdom Metazoa; phylum Chordata; class Myxini; order Myxiniformes; family Myxinidae; genus Myxine; species Myxine glutinosa. The sequence continues at coordinate 118,372,347 of NC_136271.1, forward strand.
GATTGACATGCAGGCCCTCATTGCGCAGCTACAGGCAGCTGTACAGATGAGTATGGGAGACCAAGTTGGAGGTTTGAAACACAGTATGGAGCAAATGAGGGGCGAAATGGGGGGCAAAATGGGCGAAATGGGGGGCAAAATGGGAGAAATGGGGGAACGGCTAGAAGCTAAATTTGAGGGGTTAGACAACGGGATAAAAGAGGTAAAACATGGGTTAACGGGGGTGGAAAATAGAATGGCTGCCCAGGAGAATCAGTTAGAGGGGGTGAAAAAGGGGTTAATGGGGTTAGAAAATAGGATGGAAGACAAATTGCGGAAATAGGGGAGCAATCCGCCCGGGAAATCGAACAGATGGGGAACCAGATAGAGGAGGTGAGAATCGGGGTAGAAACCAAACTGGATGCTCAGAGGGAAGAATTGGGACAGATGAGGGTGGCATCTACAAAAGAGAGGGAGGAGATGAAAGAGGAGATACGACGAGGGAAAGTGAGGAGCGCTCGGGGGTACGCGAGGAGGTAAAGCGAGGTGAAAAGCGTATAGAGAAAGAGGTGAGAAATGGGACGGCAAAGTTACAAGGGGGAATAGAAGATCTGACGGAGGAGGTGGAACAGCTGACAGAGGGACAAACGGAGTTAGTGGAGCAGGTTCAAAGGAACACTGCGGTACTAGGAGGGTTAAAGGCGACACAAAAAGAAATTAAAAATGACTTGATAGCGACACAGAGGCAATGTCAGATGGTATGTGAGGGACTGACAGAGGTTGGACGAGGTGACAGAGGTAATGGAAACGAATGACCGGCAGGTGAGGACGCACATAGAAACGGTCAAAATAGCCTTAGAGGACGAACTTGAGGAGATGCACCGGGAACTAAAAGAGGTGAAGCAAAAATTAGAGGAAGTGGAAGAAGAGGTGAGTGAAATTAAGCAGAGACGGACAGAAACTAAGAGAGAAATCCAGGAGGAGGTGATGGAATATGTACAAGGTCGGTGCTCAACTCATGATGGTGTGCTCACTAACCAAATAAAGAGTTTGCAGGTGGCAGAAGAGGTGCGACGAAGAGGTGCCAAGGTGAGTGGCGATATACGAGGAAATGTACATGATGTGAGGGGAGCTTCAGTCGGCTTGGGGGTTGATGTGGACCCGGGTGTTCGTGAGAGGCCGTTGGTGAAGTGTGCGACAGGTCTGGTGTGCGAAAAACGAGGTGTGCGAGAATGTCCGACCATAGGGTGTGTGAGGAAAAAGTGCGCGCCGAGGAGTGAGGGTGCTGTCGAGAGTGAGTCGGTCGTTGCGCGTGTGCGAGGGGGCACATGGAGGCGCGGAGTGGGGAGTGTTACGGAGGAAGTAACGAGAGAGTGTGCGCAAGAGGATGCGCGAGAAAGGTGTGTAACGGACGGGTGCATGGGGAGTGAGTGCGCTGTCAAGAGTGAGGGAGAATGCATGCCTGTGGTGAGTGTTACAGAGGGTGTAACGGGAGAGTGTGCGCGAGAAAGGGGTGTAACGGACAGGGGCATGAGGAAAGAGTGCGCTGTCGAGAGTAAGGGTGAGTGCGCTGTCAAGAATGGAGGTGAAAGTAGTGAGAGTGACACGGAGCGTGAGTTGGTTGTGACAGGTGAGCGAGGATGTACACCTGGAATGGAAGGATGCACACCTGGAATGGTAGAGCGTGTGTGGGAATGCACACTTGAGTTGGTCGTGAGGCACGTTGTTGGGTGTGCGAGTGAGAGCACACCTGTGATAGTCACAGAGGAGGTGACCGAGGAGGGGGCGCGAAGAGGTGTATTGGTGAGGTGTGCGAGCGACGAGTGTGTGCAAAGGTGTTCGGTGGTCAGGTGTGTGACTAAGGCTGTGAGTGGAATGAGTGTACCTGGGCGTGGAAGAGAAGGTGCAATGACGAGGAGAATGGGAATAGCTGGATGTATGAGCAAGAAAGGGGTAGCGTATGCGTGTAAGCATGCAGGTGAGGCATCGACGGTAACCGGGTTAGCGGTTAGAACGACATTTAGCCGAATCGGGCCCTCGGTGCGCGTCGGGCAGCTTCGCGTGCCGCGAGGACCAGCGGGGATCCGAACCACGGCGGGTTCGAAAGGACCGCCGTATGTGATCCACGCTGGGCCGTGCTGGGAACGGCCGCGTCCGTGCTCCACTAGGTGGAGCGGGCAGCCCGATAGGAAGGGTCGTCATGGCGACCACTTTTTGTTGAGACGTTCCGGCAGGTCGAGATCGGGCAATTGGATGGCTCCGCGCCGAGGTGGTGCGTGGGATCTCGGCCCGGGTAAACCTCCTTCCCTGCACCGAATGTAGGACGCATCCAGCCGCCGGCACCAAAGAACCCGCATTTATTGCTCGGCTGTACGAAGCCGAGCTTTAGAGACGAATTGGCGCACCGAGAGGCACTAGTGAGAAGACTGTAATGATGAGGATAGTGGTCTGGACCCAAAATTAGAAAAAGGCAAAATTTGATGATTGGCAAAGGATTGGCAGTAATGATTGGCAGATGATGGGTAGTGATTGGCAAATTTTTGATTTGTTGAAATTTGATGTGCAAAATTGGTAGTGGGAGATGCCCGATGTGGTGGGATGGCAACTCTGTCATCCCTCACAGGGGGGGCAAAGGAGCACTAGTTTATGGGGTTGATGGCAGTGAAAACTAGCCCGGGAGGGTTAGGATATATCGTGTGTAGGGACCTAGAAGATGACATTAGGTAACGTTAAGATTAGTTAGTGACAATGACACCTGTAGTGGGGACGCAGGTAGATTAGTGTGGATAATAATGACGAGGGAGCGCAATAGTTAAAGGGGCGACTGGGAAGCGCAAGTTTCAGAGGGGAGTAGTTAGATGAGATGATGCCGTGTGAGTGTTGGAGGTGTATAGAAGTGTATTGTGAAAAGTGTGTAAGGAACAGGTGTGATTGCACAGGTGTGCAACTGGACAGGTGTGTGGAGCAGTGTATGAGTGAGTAATGGCGATGTGTGTAGTGTTGACCAAATGGTCCAGGAAGGAAGGAGGGTGCAGGTGGCACCAGGTGTAAGTGCACAGGTGTGCACCGACAGGTGGATGGAGAATGGTTGTGTGAAATACATGGAGTGTGGAGTATATGGAGAATTGGAATGGATGGTCGTGGAGTGAGTATGGTGGAAACTATGGAGTGGAGTGGATGGTGCGAAGGTGTGAATGGGGGAAGGATGGACCCCCATCACGAATACCCGGGGCGGGTAGTGTAAGTGTTAGGTAGAGGGTATAGGTAAATTGTGGTTGGATATTGGCATCTGTGGTGCGGGTGGAAGAATGGTGATTGGATGGGTGCATTAGTGTTGTGGAAATGGCAGGGCGTGCAGCCTGTTAGTGTGTGTAGTTGGTTTGGGCACACCACCACTGTGAAGATGTCGGCCAGGTGAGGCCGCAGGTGGGCTCTGGGAGCCGGTTGTAGTTGTTGTGGATGGGGCCCGAGGATCCGGAGGACGGACCCGGGTAGCCCAGTGCCAGAGGGCACCGAGTGGGGTGACAGAGCCAGGAGGGGCCTTCCCCAGTTAGTTAGGTTAGGGTGAGGAGCTAGGTAAGCTCGGGTGGCAACTGCAGTGGTGGAGGTGTGCAGGTGGGTAGACCTGCTGGGAGAGCTACACGTCACAGCCCAGAAATTGTGCAAGGGCACCGGGAGATGAATCGGGGGAGTGAGACCCCAAATTGAGCAGCACCACAGTTTGGTCAATGGGAATTGGTTTTTTAGAACCCATAGTGTAAGTTGGCCAATGGATTGGCAGGGAGAGACCCCGGGTAGTGTTAAGTGTGTTAAAGTCATTTAGAGGATAGATAGGATGAAGGATCTCCTCGCACCATCTGCATCCACTCACCTGAGGTGACAGGTACTCCACACCATGCCAGGTTGTTTTTATTATTTTTATGATGCAAATGTTTGGATTGTGAGACGCATCATGACGTGGGTGTGACATTGTGCTTGATGTTCCATCTCTTCCTCCTTATGAGGATTGATGATGAATTGGGTGATGGCAAATTTTGAAGTAGAGGGATTGCGGAGACGAATTTGGTATAAGGGGAAATATGGGGAAGACGTGACAGTAGTGACGAATTTGTAAATGTGTAGATTTTGTAAATATGGGGTAAGGGCAAGGGTAGTGTAGGTGACAGGGGGGGTGACGTACGGTAGGGACGAGCTTTCTCACTTCGCCCTCCGTACGCATTTCGCCTTGCATTGCCTTAATGACGTGTACCCTTGTGACCTTACCCCTCGCTCATTTGTCTTCCCCCTTTTGTCTCCCACATGACCTGTGCGCCATTGGGCGCCGAGGGGAGCGTGCGTGAGTCGGCCATTGTGTGCCCGAAATTCCCAGAACCAGCTGTCTGCATCGATGCACCACATTATGGACCACATGCCTGTGGCCGAGCACCACGTATGGATCCCATGGGTTGGGGCATGGCCCCTCTGCTGGAACCGGCCATGAGGGCCCGAAATCTTGCTGGCGGACCTTGGCCACAGGGCACCGATGCCCCACAGGTGAACCACACTAGTCGGCCCTGTGGGCCATAAATAAAATAAAATAAAAAGGACACATTGGGTGCATTTTTCAGTTCAAATAGGCCGCCAGTAAGAAAAGCAAAGAAAATGACAACAACTGGAAGAGATAATAATAGCCAGCAGAGGGAGCCGAAGAGCAAGAGACCACCTGCAGGGTTAGGGGTTGTTGTTTTTATTTTTCATTGAACAGTGGTGACCACCGATTGGTGCTTGGGTGTGTATTGGTGTGTTATAGGTGCTTTCATGGTGCATCGATGCAGAGCAGACTGTCTCCCCCCCAGAAAGAACAATCACAGGTCCTGGGTTAGTCTTGTAAATAAAAGTAGCGTCAAGTGTAAATAATGCTCCCCACCGTCAATGTATAGTTTGAAGACCATTCCGCAATTCGGTTAACTGTGGGCGTAAGTCTGTTAGGCAGGGTGCAATGGAGCAGCGGGACACATTTATTTATGTTTTAAAACTGTCGCACTCAGGGTCAGGTTAAAAGTAGAGGGAACTACACCTACGTGTCACACTAAATAAAAGTTGTAGGCCCGGGTCGTGCCTAAAAGGAGGAGGGTGCAGTGTTGCGGATATGAGGATTGCATTTTTTTGATTGTGTTGTATTATATTGGAAATGGTGATGAACATTGTTGGATATGGCCCCTCCTGCCTCCAGAGTTGTATAAAGGTAAAAAGGGCGTCTCGGTAATTAGTCCAAAGGCATACACGTCAGCTAATCATAGAATACCCTTGTTCAGTAGCTTATATCTTATTATGTGTCTTAGAGTAAGGCTGTGTCTCCCATTAACTTAAATACTCCATTGCACCAAGTGAAAGAGATAGATTCCCTTCATTCCCATTCCCAAAAACCTCCATTCCCCCTTTCGTCGATTGGCAATTACCTCCCCTCCAATTGCCGCCATTGACCACAAGGCAGGGTCGGAGAAGAAAGGCGTGTCTCCACCTCGTCATAGAGGGGAGGAGTGAGCCAGCCCCACTCGACCAACCATGAGCCAGGGGTTTGGCTAGAGAGGGCGGAGGAAGAGCGATCGGGGAGGTTCGCAAAGGTTGAGGGGCGGGGCCTATATAACCCACGGCAGGGCGTTTCCCGAGGCAGATGAGCTTTTACGGAATGAGCAACGACAAGAGCGGAGTGTGTGTTTTTTTTGGTCAGAGCTGGGTTGGTCGTCCGTGGTGGTCAGTGTTTGCGTAGAGTGGAGGGGTTGCGTTGAGTTGTCGGTGGTGAGGAAAAGTTGGACTAAGCAAGAGAGAAAGAGTCCTGGAGTTAGTGAGAGAAGGAGAGAGAACCCGTCACGCCAGACCCCCCACCAGCAGCGTTGGCTTGGCTCCACCAAGCAGCTCCGACCCGCTACCCCGCGGACACGACAGGATCGGTGGCATCGGCGGCCGTCGAGGTCCAGCCCGACGTCCCGTGCGGGATCAAACTCCAGCCAGCTCCGTGCCTTCCTCCAGCCACCCACCTCCTGTCATTCCTGCCTGCAATTTCCATCCATTTGCGTACATGAGTTTGTTTTGTTCGTGCTGTCCTGGGTAGTAACAATAAGTCTGTATAAGCTAAAGATTTCACTGTGTCACCTGCGTCTCCTGTCCCTATAAATAAACGTGACTGCTTTCTTCTTGCTTATATGTGTGTAAATAATAAATCCAGTTACTCTTCTGTACGTCTTCTTCCTCTTTGCATTCGGTCGCTTTGGAATTTTCCCGATTGAATAGCGGTGGCGCGATCCGGCCAAAGTTTGGGGTAAATCGGGTTTTAGTCAGGGAAGCACTGTTCGGTCGCGGAGCCTCCGCTCGGCAAATATAACATCTTTAACCGCGTCCGTAACAATATATATATATATATATATATATATATATATATATATATATATATATATATATATATATACACACACACACACACACACACACACACACACACACACACACACACACACACACACACACACACACACACACACACACACACACACACACACACACACACACACACACACACACACACACACACACACACACACACACACACACACACACACACACACACACACACACTTCAAAAAAAGACAAACTCTTCAAAAAGCAAACGGACAATGCAGAAACGGCAAATGCTAAAGCATGAAACCAATCAATACCACATTCCTGCAGCACCTTCAGTCGCACGTCAGACGTGGACAGCAAGTTCGTGAAGGACTTCCATGAAAAATATACCCATTGGCAAACAAACGGGTACGTTTGTTCCATACCCAGCCAATGGCGAATCTGCATATGGTGATCCGCGAATTCACGTTTGGAAAGTAGAAACCGTCACGGCATTTCATCATTCACTTGAACTCGATATCTCTTTTTTTCATTCCAAACAGCATAACTCCAATCACAAATGAAACAAGCATTCTGAGCATTGCGCTGCAATACATGTCCCCTACCGGCGGCAGTCTGTCGTCCAGAAAACTGTTGGGGAAATTACCAAGGGTTATTTACCCACAGGTTCTGAATCGTTCCCAATCGCTAATTACCTCAGGACGGGCTCACCTGTGATTCGCACTCGGGACTTCGATTTATACACCTTGCAGACAAGTCAGCAAAAGCACGAGAAAACAAGTTGTTGATGAAGAACCTTTCGAGTCGCTAAATATCAGTAATTTATTATATTTTCCGGTTCACGATCAATGATCGATGTGTATATATATATGTTACTCAGCTTGGCTCCGCCCCTCCGGAAAGCGCGCGCTGTGTCGCGCTTTTGACGTTCGCGAGACGAGGCTGAGGGCGCGCGGTGCGGTTTGAGGAGAACTCTAGAATAAACAAAGTGCCATAACTTTGTTAAAAATGATCGAAACGTCGTGAAGTTCGAACTTGATCTGTAACCTATCATGAGGAAACCATGTACCAAGTTTGAAATCATTAGCATCAAGAGTTTAGAAAAAAAGTCCGGAAAACTGTTCTTTGCGTGACCGACTGACGGACTGATGGACTGACGGACTGACAGACGGAGGGACGGCATGCAAACCTATAGTCCCCTCCAGTGTACACCGGTAGGGGACTAATAACATTAATTTAAAAAACAAGCACTCTTGAGTATTGCGTTGCAATACATGTCCCCTACCGGCAGTCTGTCGTCCAGAAAACTGTTGGGGAAATTACCAAAGGGTTATTTATCCACAGGTTCTGAATCGTTATTAATCGCTAATTACCTCAGGACGGGCTCACCTGTGATTCGCACTCGGGACTTCGATTTATACACCTTGCAGACAGGTCAGCAGAACCACGACAAAATAAGTTGTTGATAAAGAACCTTTTGAGTCGCAAAATATCAGTAATTTATTATATTTTCCGGTTCACGATCAATGATCGATGTGTATATATATATTGCTCGGCTTGGCTCCGACCCTCCAGAAAGTGCGCGCTGTGTCGCGCTGTTGACGTTCGCGAGACGAGGCTGAGGGCGCGCGGTGCGGCTTGAGGAGAACTCTAAAATAAACAAGAGATATCCATTTTTTATTTTTTTTTCGTTTAATTAACGATATCTGCCAAACCACGTGCCCTATCGCAAATTCCAAAAGGACATTTTAGTAGATTGACATGCTGAACAGATCTGTGAAGTTTCCCCTCGATTGGATCAAAAATGAGGGAGCGGCTCAGTCTTAAAGGTTCATGCTTAAAAACGTCATAACTCTGAAACCAGGTGATGCATGACGTCATGCTCGCTGACTTTTTTGTTCGTCATGGGTATGCGATTCCGCCTGCAAAGTTTGGCCTCGATCTGTTCAGCCGTTGCAGAGAAAAAGGGGTTTTTGTGTTTTCACGAAAAACAATATGGCGGCCGAACCACGTGACCTGTGACGTAATATTTACCATTAAAATATTCTGCAGACCGAGTCCCCCCTATGGTGAAAATTTTATCTCAATCGGTCCTATTATTGCAGAGAAAATCTTTTTTTAAAGGAAATTAAAACTTAAAATGGCACTGAGTTAAGGATCATCAGAATTATCAGAATTCCCAAAGTTCAAAGTGCCATAACTTTGTTAAAAATGATTGAAACGTCGTGAAGTTCGAACTTGATCTGTAAGTTATCATGAGGAAACCATTTGCCAAGTTTGAAATCATTAGCATTAAGCGTTTAGAAAAAACGTCCGGAAAACTGTTCTTTGCGTGACGGACTGACGGACGGAGGGACGGCGTGCAAACCTATAGTCCCCTCCGGTGTACACCGGTAGGGGACTAATAAGCTTTTAACAACATTCAATTTCAGCTTATCATTGCACAATTGACTTGAGTTACATTAAATGCTTACGATAACAAGTGGATATGAACATTTGACATTCTCAATTTGTTTTGGCAATTCAATCGGATATAAAAGTTGGGAATTCTGTGCTAGAAAGTCTGTGCATGCAAATCCTGTAAGAAGACCCAAAACCTTCCTTGGAACATAATATAATCTGCCAAATCTTTATGGGGCTCTGCCGAATTCATTACTTTACCAAACTATGGCTTTCTGAGTTTTATCTGTGCTTGAAATAGTTGATAACATCGCAATGTTCATGGTGTTAAATAAACAACATGCCAAACAAACACACCGTCACCTCAAAAAATGAACCTTTGCATCGATACCTGCATTGTTATGGAGGTCATGGCGATGGGTACACACTCCCGGACTGGGTCAGAGCAACAGCCGGAACAGCGCTGGAGCGGCACGCATGAAGGCCTGAACACTGCCGACGCCTCCTTTGGAAACTCACTCCGCACGGACACCATGGCCTCCCGCGGTCGGCACATGCTTCCGTTCAAGACCTTACTGAATGGAATCACTGCTTACAATGACAAGAACAGAGGCCATTTGACTTTATGTACAATTCATACTGTTAAATTAATGAATTCGATTTATACAGCATAGTGATCAAAATATTTGCTCTACTTGTCTCGTCTAACAGTCCTGTGACGTGCATCATGTATTTGTCAATGTGTGTGTGCGTGTGTGTGTGTGTGTGTGTGTGTGTCAGCTCCACAACGAGCCTTATATCCTGTAAATTAAAATAAAAAGTCCAACATACCGTATTTTTCGGCCGACTAGTCGATGTGGAGTACAAGTCGAATTGGCTAATTTCCACTTTTTTTTTTTTTTCCTTCATTCATAGATAAGTCGAGTTGGAGTATAAGACGAAGCTTAGCAACTACTGGTAGTTATCAAAACTGCCATTTAGAACAGGTGTTAATTCCTACCTGAAACTCACAAGCATCACGAGCTTCCTGAGTCATGAATAATAATGAGCTGTTTTGTGCATATTATTTGAATTACTTTGTGGGACGACCTTTTGGATAAATTAGGAATGTATATAGATTCCACTAACTTGTCCTCAATGTTTGTCCAACTAGCTTTTCAGCTGTGATTATCCTTGCTTTTCTTGTTAGTCCGCAATGTATCCTTTGCTTTATGCCAGTCTTCGCTTTACGCCAGTCTTTGCTTTATGCCAGTCCACTTCACGCCAGTCTTCGCTTCAGGCCAGTCTTCGCTTTACGCCAGTCTGCGCTTCATGCCAGTCTTCGCTTCACGCCAGTCTTCGCTTCACGCCAGTCTTCGCTTCACGCCAGTCTTCGCTTTACGGCAGTCTTCGCTTCACGCCAGTCTTCGCTTCACGCCAGTCTGCGCTTCACGCCAGTCTTCGCTTCACGCCAGTCTTCGCTTTACGCCAGTCTTCGCTTTACGCCAGTCTTCGCTTCACGCCAGTCTTCGCTTTACGCCAGTCTTCGCTTCACGCCATTCTTCGCTTCACGCCAGTCTTCGCTTTACGCCAGTCTTCGCTTTACGCCAATCTTCGCTTCACGCCAGTCTTCGCTTCACGCCAGTCTTCGCTTTACGCCAGTCCCACACACATTTCATGTATCGATTGGATAACATCACGACTAACGTTCCAATTGCTCACCCAATTGGCAAACGCTCCAGACTGTGATTTCTGTGCAGTGCAGTGTACAACATGTTAAAGTTGAAATTTTAAAGTATTCTTCCTCTCAATGCAATATTCGTCTTCGTACAAATATGCGTAATTCCACAGCACACTGAGGCACCTCAGTGACGAATTCTCCACTCAGGATTCTCCGCACAGTCCATTCAATAGCTCAATCGGAGATTTCTCGATTCCAGATTCTCCGCGAGACTCACACAAAAACTTGATCAGAGCGAGTAGAGCACTGTATTGCTCTGGGTCTACCTCATATTTGCCTCCCCAATACACAAATTATTCGAGCAGTCCGTCCGAGACATGGAGGCCTGCCTCTCCCTCCCGGCAACCCATCAACTCCACAACCTCACCTCTCCTGTCCTGACAAGCAATCTTGGCCTGACAAGCAAATGAGGTAATGATAAACCGATTCGATTTTTGGGGTCACGAGGTCAAAGGTTCGAGGTCATGGTCGGTAAAAAAAAATCCTTTTTTTTTTTTTGTATACAAGATCGAGGCTCGTGAAAGAGCTAATATTAATCAAAAAAGACCAACTGACATAAAACACAAGATAAAGGGAGCGCAAGACAAGATGGGTAGAGAGGGAAGCACACAAGCACAACATTTGAGGACAGGGACATCAGAAGATCTGTGGGAGGGAGAGGGCTTGGGGGGAGGAGGTATAAAACACATGGACACTGCTAGGATTTCCAGGAAAGAAGTCGGTATTTCAAAAAAGTGTAACTGAGGTGAATTAGCGGGGGTAGAAAAGATCAAGGTTTTGGATGGGGGAAGATAAGACATGGTGGTGAACAGCTGTTTTAAAGACTTGGATGGAGGAAAGGGATTGAAGAGAGTGAGGGAGTATAACTTGAAAACCAGTGATGGGATTTGGACCAAAGTTGGTACAAGTACCCTTATGATGCAAAGATGAACTGTTTAGATTTTGGGGTCAAGAGGTCAAAGGTCATGTTAAGTCACAATTATTTTGTTTCTGCGGTAATTTATGAATGGCTGAAGTGATCCAAGGCAAACTTGGTGCAGTTACAGTCACGTGAAAAAGTAAGTACACCCCATGTAAAGTTTTGACTTTTTCAACATATTTCAACATACAGCTATTTGATCTTCATTTCAACAATATTGATAGATAAAGGTGATATAATATAACAAATATCATGAAACATTTACATTTTGTAGTCCATTGTATAATTTAAATAAACATAAATGCAAATTTCGCATGTGGAAAAAGTAAGTACACCCTTGGCTCTAATAGGTGGTATTGCCCCCTTTGGCAGAAACAACCTCAAGTAGGCGTTTCTTAGAACTGTCTACCAGTCTCTGACATCGACTGGGAGAAATTTTTGCCCACTCCTCCGTGCAGAATTCTTTCAGCTGTGCGATGTTTGAGGGGTTTCTTGCATGCACAGCTCATTTCAAATCCCCCCACAACATCTCGATGGGATTTAGATCTGGGCTTTGACTTGGCCATTCCAGAAGCCTCCATTTCTTTCTTTTCAGCCATTCCTTGGTGGATTTACTGGTATGATTATAGTCTAGTAGGAAGACTAGGTCCCCCTGCACCCCCCGGAGATATACTTCTAATCAGTGTTTCTAGATTGGAAAAAATGTGTAGAAAATGACTAGCTATGGCCCCAAGCTGAAAAAATGTCCCACATACCATTTTTATGCAAATTACTGCTGCCATTATCAAAAAAAGACTAGGTCCCCCTGCACCCCCCGGAGATATACTTCTAATCAGTGTTTCTAGATTGGAAAAAATGTGTAGAAAATGACTAGCTATGGCCCCAAGCTGAAAAAATGTCCCACATACCATTTTTATGCAAATTACTGCTGCCATTATCAAAAAAAGACTAGGTCCCCCTGCACCCCCCGGAGATATACTGAAACTGGCAGTGACTGGTGATTGAAATGCGGTGCCTTTTTGTGTTTCAGGTCGAGGTACGTGAACTCCCCACGATCTACAGCAACCAGGAAGAGACTGATACCAGGGTGGTTCTGTACCTCCATCATGCTGCTACCATCGGATACAAGAACGCTGTAGTCAGAACACCGGACACAGACATCCTCCTGATCCTGCTCCACCATGCCCACAACATCAAGCTGACGGTGTACCTGGATACAGGGTCAGGGAAGCATCGCCAACTTGTCAACGTCTCTGAGCTGGCAGAATCCCTGGGAGAGGACTACTGTGCCACTCTCCTGGGGTACTATGTGTTCAGCGGAGAAGACTGCACCAGTGCCTTCAAAGGGAAGGGAAAAGTCGGGCCCTTGAAAAAGCTGGAGAAGAATCCCAGGTTTCACAGGGCATTCGGTGAATTTCACAGGGTATTTAGAAAAATAAAACTTTGTGTTAACGTCTGTGTAGACGGACCTTAATATGAGTCTATTATTTCGTAAAACTGTGATTATTTTGTAAATAAAGCACTAATTAGCATACTAGTATACCATAGACACATGTAATCATGTTATGAATAGTTCTATCATGATCTATGCCCTTCAAAACATGGGTCTAGACACCTTCATTTTTCAATTATCTGCAATATTGGCTGAGATATGTCAAAAATCGTTTTTTTGATAATGGCAGCAGTAATTTGCATAAAAATGGTATGTGGGACATTTTTTCAGCTTGGGGCCATAGCTAGTCATTTTCTACACATTTTTTCCAATCTAGAAACACTGATTAGAAGTATATCTCCGGGGGGTGCAGGGGGACCTAGTCTTTTTTTGATAATGGCAGCAGTAATTTGCATTAAAATGGTATGTGGGACATTTTTTCAGCTTGGGGCCATAGCTAGTCATTTTCTACACATTTTTTCCAATCTAGAAACACTGATTAGAAGTATATCTCCGCGGGGTGCAGGGGGACCTAGTCTTCCTACTAGACTATTAGGGTCATTGTCATGTTGCAAGGTCCACCTTCGGTTGAGCTTCAACTTTCCGACAGATGGCCTCACATTATCCTCAAGCACCCTCTGGTACAATGAAGAATTCATAGTGGATTCTATGATGGTGAGCTGCCCAGGCCCTGATGCAGCAAAGCTGCCCCACACCATAATATTTCCACCACCATGCTTTACAGTTGGTATCAGGTTCTTGTGGTCAAATGCTGTCTTTGGTTTTTGCCAAACATGCCTTCTGGTACTGTGACCAAATAGCTCTACCTTTGACTCATCTGTCCAGAGCACATTGTTCCAGAAGTGCTGGTCTTTGCCTCGGTGTTCATTGGTAAACTTTAGTCTTGCCCTGATGTTCTTTCTGGACAGCAAAGGTTTCCTCCTGGCACACCTCCCATGTAGATCAAATTTGTGCAGCCTTTTTCTAATGGTAGACTCGTGCACTTTGACATCAACAGTGGCAAGTGCTACCTGTGGGTCCCGTGATGACATTCTGGGGTTCTTAGATACTTCTTTCAGCATCTTGCGGTCTGCTCTCGGGCTGAACTTGCTGGGGCAGCCTGGCCTGAACAAGTTGGCAGTTGTTTGGAATCTTCTCCACTTGTAGATGATCTTCCGGACAGTCGAATGATTGATTTCAAATTGTTTGGAGATCCTTTTAAATCCCTTCCCAGACTCCGAGGCATCTATAACCTTCTTTCTGGAGGCCTCAAAGAGATCTTTTGATCTAGGCATGGTGACGTCGCACACTTCAACAACAAAGAGCAAACCCAAATAAATGTCTGAGGTTTAAATAAGACAGGTTCCTGCAAGATCCTCTCTGACCATGTTCTAATCATTTGCACCTGAGCTGGTGCACCCGATTCTAATTTTAGGTATTTGAAGTAGTGATAAATGTAGGGGTGTACTTACTTTTTCCACATGCGAAATTTGCATTGATGTTTATTTAAATTATACAATGGACTACAAAATGTTAATGTTTCATGATATTTGTTATATTATATCACCTTTGTCTATCAATATTGTTGAAATGAAGATCAAATAGCTGTATGTTGAAATATGTTGAAAAAGTCAAAACTTTACATGGGGTGTACTTACTTTTTCACGTGACTGTATATATATTGTTGTAAAGATTAACTGATTAGATTTTGGAGTCAAGAGGTCAAAGGTCATGTTAAGTCACAATTATTTTGTTACTGCGGTAATTTAAGAATGGCTGAAGTGATCCAAGGCAAACTTGGTACAGTTATGTATAATGTTATAAAGATTAACTGATTAGATTTTCGGGTCAAGAGATCAAAGGTCAAAGGTCCCATTAGGTAAAAATTCTGTTACTGAGCTAACTTGTGAACCAGTGATGGGATTTTGACCAAACTTGGTAGATGTATATAGTATGATGAAAAGATGAACTGATTAGATTTCAGCATAAAAGGTCAAAGGTCATGTCAGGTAAAAATGTGATACCTGAGAACAGCTGAAAGGATTTACATCAAACTTGGGACAAGTATGTATAATAATGAAATAATGTGGGAGATCACAACATCGAAGAGTGCCGTCCTAGTTTTCATCGATGCAATTCAATGTTTAAAACCATAGATAAGTTGATTCTGATTAGAAGTCGAGGCCCGGATTTCCGGTGGGAAAAAAGTAGCGACTTATACGCCAAAGAATATGGTAAATGCACAAGTGCATCAAGGACCTGCTGCATATTGTGTATACAGAAAGTGAGGATGTTTTGATTATTTTATATTACTCATTTTCCTGCATTAACCCCCAATCCCTTCCCGCACCGAGTTCCTCATTTTCTTCTGAATCTCCAAGCCCCCACAATGCACCTATATCCACCATTCTATTACGTACTATTTCTTAGGCTCAAGAGAAATCGACTTGTGTACAATTTGTAATTCTTCCCATGCTTTAAGCAAAGCAACTTCCACACTGTCATATTACAGCAGCCTATTTAAACAAAAGTTCCTTTGAAAATGTTTCATTTCCTCCAGCAATTTTGGCAACGTAATAACGAAGTTAAAAGCCCACTCGCAGCCTGCTTAGCAACTCGATGGGTGGAAGTTGGCAAACTTCGAAACTGAGCCACAGCACTGGCACGACACCATCTCGGCATGCTTTGGTGATCTAAACCGGCAGCTCGACTGTCGTAGTCACTGCAGCCATTGCAAGTTCATTCTGACCATCCCACCAGGGGTCGACTCAAAGAAAAACGATGGCGGCATCAATGGGAAAGTTTTCTGTGTTGCGTGCTTCGACCTGTTAGCACCTCTTCCCACTTTATAATGTAATCCAGTCTCTGCTGTGTGTTTAAACATTGCCAAAATACAATCTGCTATTTTATCATTTCCCGATGGATGTCTTCCTTGGATTATAAAATGTATTACATATGTTCACCTTGAAATTTTCACAAATGTACAGCAATGGCAAAATTCAAAGGAAAAGTGGCATTAAAGTTGCACTTTCGCGTGGGACGGAAAGGTTAAAGCACAACTGTCAGGTGGTGGCATCATGTTTTAGTCTAGTCTCTGAGCCCTCCGGCCCTGGATAAACTCCTCCAGGACACACACGTTCTTCCAATCACCGTCGTCGGGTTAAACTCCCGATCCTTGCCTACACCCAACTCCACTTTTATTCATCGCTTTTACAGTCTGTAGAAGCACCTTCTAGAGGCTGTTTCGTTATGCTCTTCTCTCCAGGGCTTCAAGCCAGCAGTCACTGGTGTCACCCTCCACTCCTACCTACCTGTGATATTTTCCACCCTAATTAACCTCGCCTTTACCCAACCCTGTTCCTTGAAGGTGGCTGCTTAATTTGCTCCTTTCTCTCTCTTCTTCTGGGGTTTTTTTTTTGTATACAAGATCAAGGCTCGTGCAAGTGCTAACATTGATCTCAAAAAGACAAACTGACATAAAACATAAGATAAAGGGACGGGAGACAAGATGGATAGCAGGGACATCGGGAGATCTGTGGGAGGGAGAGGGCTTTTGGGGGGAGGAGGCATGGCAAGGGGGCTGAGGTAAAAAAACAAACAAAAAAAACACATGGACACTGCTAGGACTTCCAGGAAATAAGTCGGTATTTCAAAAAAGTGGATCTGGGATGAATTAACGGGGGTAGAAAAGATCAAGGTTTTGGATCGGGGCATCAATGCAGCAAGTGAATGCTTGTTTACGTTCACCACCATAAGAGATGGTGGTGAACAGCTGTTTTAAATGTTAAATGTTCGTTCATTCTCTTGATTTGATGCTTATACCTGTTGCCCCACTGCCCCCACTGCCCCACTGCTGGGGGGAGGCGAGATGTAGTGTTGGGTGAGAGAGAGGGGAGAGTGTTGGGCCAGCGAGATGTCAATGCTGGGGGGAGGCGAGATGTAGTGTTGGGTGAGAGAGAGGGGAGATATGTAGCGTTGGGCCAGCGGAGAGTGGTGTCTGGTGCCCCGATGCCCCGATCCAAAACCTTGATCTTTTCTACCCCCGTTAATTCATCCCAGATCCACTTTTTTGAAATACCGACTTATTTCCTGGAAGTCCTAGCAGTGTCCATGTGTTTTTTTTGTTTGTTTTTGTATGTTGACTTTGTGCCCCTGACAACTCACTAATCCACGAGCCTAGATTTTCCATTAAAAAAACAAAAACATTTTGGATTCAGGGAAATGCTCGTTTACGTCCATTCACCTTTGTTTTGGCATCGCATTAAAGGCGTTTAAAATATTAACAACTCCCTGTTATCCTAGCCAAATAAATTAATGACAAAAAATATTTGATCCGGGTGAATATCACACGCAAAGCGATAGTATTTTTATTTTTATTTTTTTTTGTATACAAGATCGAGGCTCGTGAAAGAGCGAAAATTATTAAATTAAAGAGTGAAAGAGCGAAAAGTATTCTTGGAAGAATTAAAGATTTCCAATAAGAGGTGGTACTTAATTCGCACACTATATTTATTTTTACCGCAAAACCCAATTGTATGCATTGAACACATTTTGCGGTCAATACATTAAAGCAAGAAGCCAGTTCATAGAAATACCTTGTTATATACGTTAAAGTTCCCAAACTTTTTGAATTGCTTGTCGGTGTTCAACTTGTGTTGGAAATGTATAGCCTGAGCTTGATTCCCTTTGGGATTGCATCAATTACAATAAAACTGTCGTTGGAGATCTTTTTTAGGTGCGGAATTCCATCGCGATGCAAGTAGTCGTTTTTTATGGGTATGTTAAGCCGGCTGTCCCATCTACTCGAGTTCGCTTGTGAATTTTAGCTCCCATCAAGTATGAGAAGGTATTGAGTGCCAGTATCTTGGTTAAGTGATAAAACGGTGGGCAGAGGGGGAAGGGGGGCACTGCATTAGCTGCGTAATGGTAACACAACAGTGATGTAATCAGCAGGTAAAGGTTGTAATTGAATCAGGGTCATACAACTACCGCCACCACTTATTTAATGGCCAAAATGATTCTCACCTTCTTGGGAAGCCAACCGGGCATGGGATTTTTAACATTCACCAACTAATGCTGGCAGACGGGGCGCCCGGGTTAATGGCCATCCGAGAGGCCGCGCACTGTGACGCAACCCCCTGCCAGAGAAGCAGCAGTGGGTCTTTGATATGCAGCCTGTGGTTACTTGGCTGCAACATTTTCTGGGGGGTGAGGGGGTTCCGCTGATGTAATGCCCCCCATTACCAGTAAGCGGGTACTCATTTTGCCGACCTCGGAAGGATGACAGGCTGAGTCAACCCTCCTGGTGTTAATTCAACGGCATGACAGGGGCTCGAACTCGATCATGACAGGGGCTCGAACTCGATCATGACAGGAGCCAGCTACCTTAACCGTTATGCCAATACCAGGCTTAGAGAACCAGCAATCCAACAGTTCGTAGTTGGGTTGGAAACGCAGGTTAAACAGCTCAGCGGTACCTGTGCCACCACCTCTGCACCAACATGTCTCACTGTCCCGCTCATGTTTGCATCAATTGGAAGAATAAATAACCGACTTCAACAATATTAATCTGGCCTGTAGTTTATGTAACAGCCGAGAGGTGGCGGTGAAATTCAAGCAGCGAGGAAACTGGTTACAGGCATCGTATGGATTTTTCTCGACAAAGGGCACAGGTAAGGTCAACATTGGCAATGGAGCAGGGACAAGACTTTCGACAAAGTGCTACAGGACCAGTTGTTAAAGCAACAGTGCTCGATTAAATCATGCCAATCACAACTAGAAATCAGGTGGAAATGCAAAGCTCGTCCGCGTCCGATTGTATTCAGTCGTCTTCTTCTACTTCTTCTTCTTCTGTATGCTCAAAATAACCAAAACAGTTTAAATATATATATATGTATATATAAAACGAAAATTGATGATTTCATGCAACCTTGACCTTTGAGTTTTAGATGTAAAAAAAACAACTAATCAGCTTCTACTTTTGATTGGTAAACCAATTCTATGACCCAATATGCAAATTCTTAAAATTTCAGGTCAATTGGACAAAGACATTTTTTTGCAACCTTGACCTTTTGACCTAAAAAAAAGATCAATCGACTCCTACCTTTTGATTAGTGAACCAACTCTGACCCAATATGCAAATTCTTAAAATTTTGGGTCAATTCGATGAAAATTGATGATTTTAGGTGAAGCTGTCTTTTAACCTTTTGACAAAATTATCAATTTGTCTTCTCCATATTATCATAGTAATGCTTTGTTGAAAATTTGATGACAAAACCTAAATGGTAAATTGAAATTTCAGGTCAATTGGATGAAAATTGATGATTTTTATGTGATGCTGACCTTTGACATTCTGTCAATTATTAATTGGCCTTCTCCGTATTATCATAATAAAGGTTTGGTGAAAATTTGATGCCAATATAGCGCAAATGGTAAAAAAAAAAAAAAAAGTTACAGCCCAGACAGACAAAGAAGTGATTACAATACCCCGTCTCCTGCGCAAGGGATGGGCTAATACATGCATTTATAAGTATCCGACGGTTAAATGTAAAATAATAGATATTAAACTCACCTGTGAGGGACAAATGGCGTCCATTGGAAGGCAGCACAAGAACCTAAAAAATAGATAAAAGCGCAGGTTGGAGCTTTAATCTATTTTCACATTCTTTGAGCCACAGCAAATCCTTGAGCAATGTCAATATATGATTAATAAATGCATGATAGGGAGACATGAGATAAGTTACACACATATACATACCTATATATGTGTGTGTGTGTGTGTAATAAAATAATAATACATATATACATACGCATATATACACACACACACACACACACACACACACACACACACACACACACACACACACACACACACACACACACACACACACACACACACACACACACACACACACACACACACACACACACACACACACACACACACACACACACACACACACACACACACACGCTGTCCCGCAGCCAAAAAGCAGGGTAGCTGGTGTTGATTAGGGGGGAGGGTGAGGTAAACTATTAGTATTAGGAAGTTGTGTATTATCAAGTGTGCAGGAGAAAGGAATAGTTTGTATGTGCAGCCGGTGAAAATTCCAGGTACAGTAAGTATAGTGTGCAGGACGCCCAGACGAGAAGCACGTGAGAGTCTCACCGAGCGCGTCATTACCGCATGCATCAGGGTGTACAGCAGACACAGCGCGTTCATAGTCCCTCGATTCGGTCTCCGTTGTCAGACGTCCTTGTGCCAGATGTCCATGGATAAATGCGTACAAGTCGGGACGAATATTGCGTGCGAGGGGGTCGTGGGGGGAGGAAGGGGGAGGGCAGGGGGTTATAGGTGTGAAGCAAGTTCGAACTGTACAAGCAGAGCAGCCCTCGTACCAAGCAGGTTACTCTCGGAGTGTTGGACTATACTATCTCACGTCTCTTGCCAAACGCAGCACAAACAGCGACGTGGAGGTCGAAGTGACAATGCGTCCCAAGTACGCGGAGCGCATCATTTCAGCAAGAGGATCCACGACGAGTCCCACATGCCGTTGACCCAACACCGACGCGCCCGTTAAAACGTTCCAGTCCCACGAGGAAGCCTCGTCTCTCGGTTCCCTTCGATTTTTATTGCCCCCCTTTTTTCCCGAGACCCGATCTCGTTGTGTCACCAAAGCAGCTGCGTGTGCCGACAAGCCGCGGTCGCCTGCCTGCTGATCATTTTAAAGGTTGGGCTCGAGGCCCCGCCCACGGCCCCGATACGAGTACGCCCCGCCCACTCAGCCCAATGGGAATAGCGTTCCGATTCGAATAAGTGAGGAAGCAACAAAGCAAGGCAAACGCCACGCAGAACGGGAGTGGAGAATTCAAAAGGAGCAAAGGAGCGTGTTTTCCTGGCTGTGCGAGTGCTTCGAGCCCCAAACCGCGCTGTGCTTGTACCGATCGCAGGCAACGTGCGTTCCACGTCATTCCAACTTTGGCAAAGGTTGCGACACTTGTCGGTCGGTTATACCAGGAAAGCGCATCGCGCGTTGGATCCCAAGGCGCTGCTCCCGGGACATCCTCCATCCATGCAGGATGATCGTGTTCCTGTGCCCCGTGGACCCTCCACCGCGCCTTTTCGGTCCATTCGTTGCGACTTGACTCGAGTATTCGCGATCACCCGGGTCTGAGCCTAACCTGTGCATTTAATCGCACCTTGCGGCAACCCATCGCGAGTTAAGAGGTTCACACTTCCAGAATTACGGGATGCTCGGAATCGACACTCCCAGTTATCTTGGATGAGGGTCTCTTTCTCTCCCCCTCCGGATCGTGGATGAGTCTCTCTCTTTCTTTCTTCACCGATCTTGGTTGAGGGTCTCTCCACGCCCTCCCTAAGATCTTTCGTTGAGGTTCTCTCCCCACTGATGTTTATGGGAGGGGCGAGGGGGGGGGGGGGGGACACTCTCCACCCTTCTCCCCAGATCTTAGTTGAAGGTCTCTCCCCACTGGTCTTTATCGAGGGGTCTTTTTTATTCCCCTTCCCAGATATTAGTTGAGGATCTCTCGCACCATTATCTTGTGCGAATCACAAACTCTCTCTCACACCCTCGGTGTCAGCAATTCCAGAGTCGTTTATTCAAATCTCCACTTTTGAGTGTTCAACAACCCACAATCTTTCTCAAGATCTGTTTTGAGACACCCTTCGTCAATCAAGTTCCAAATTCCTACCCCGACCCAAAGCATATGCTTCCTCTCATCGGACCGAGCAAGAGGCTGCTCTGTTAGTCTTCTCATGGAGGTGATGAAGTCGCAACTAGCATCAATTATATTGTTTACATTTATTTACAAATAGATTCCTTAAACAACCACGAAACTTAAATATATTCCTTAAACAACCACCAAATTAAATAGATTCCTTAAACATCCACCAAATTAAATAGATTCCTTAAACAACCACCAAACTTAAATAGATTCCTTAAACATCCACCAAATTAAATAGATTCCTTAAACAACCACCAAACTTAAATAGATTCCTTAAACAACCACCAAACTTAAATAGATTCCTTAAACAACCACCAAACTTAAATAGATTCCTTAAACAACCACCAAACTTAAATAGATTCCTTAAACATCCACCAAACTTAAATAGATTCCTTAAAGAACCACCAAATTAAATAGATTCCTTAAACAACCACCAAACTTAAATAGATTCCTTAAACAACCACCAAACTTAAATAGATTCCTTAAACAACCACCAAACTTAAATAGATTCCTTAAACAACCACCAAACTTAAATAGATTCCTTAAACAACCACCAAACTTAAATAGATTCCTTAAACAACCACCAAACTTAAATAGATTCCTTAAACAACCACCAAACTTAAATAGATTCCTTAAACAACCACCAAATTAAATAGATTCCTTAAACAATCACCAAACTTAAATAGATTCCTTAAACAATCACCAAACTTAAATAGATTCCTTAAACATCCACCAAATTAAATAGATTCCTTAAACAACCACCAAACTTAAATAGATTCCTTAAACAACCACCAAATTAAATAGATTCCTTAAACAACCACCAAACTTAAATAGATTCCTTAAACATCCACCAAATTAAATAGATTCCTTAAACATCCACCAAATTAAATAAATTCCTTAAACAACCACCAAACTTAAATAGATTCCTTAAACAACCACCAAACTTAAATAGATTCCTTAAACATCCACCAAATTAAATAGATTCCTTAAACAACCACCAAACTTAAATAGATTCCTTAAACAACCACCAAACTTAAATAGATTCCTTAAACAACCACCAAACTTAAATAGATTCCTTAAACATCCACCAAATTAAATAGATTCCTTAAGCATCCACCAAATTAAATAGATTCCTTAAACAACCACCAAACTTAAATAGATTCCTTAAACAACCACCAAATTAAATAGATTCCTTAAACAATCACCAAACTTAAATAGATTCCTTAAACATCCACCAAATTAAATAGATTCCTTAAACAACCACCAAACTTAAATAGATTCCTTAAACATCCACCAAATTAAATAGATTCCTTAAACAACCACCAAACTTAAATAGATTCCTTAAACATCCACCAAATTAAATAGATTCCTTAAACAACCACCAAACTTAGAGATGCCTTAAACAACCACCAAACTTAAATAGATTCCTTAAACATCCACCAAATTAAATAGATTCCTTAAACAACCACCAAACTTAAATAGATTCCTTAAACAACCACCAAACTTAGAGATGCCTTAAACAACCACCAAACTTAAATAGATTCCTTAAACATCCACCAAATTAAATAGATTCCTTAAACAACCACCAAACTTAAATAGATTCCTTAAACATCCACCAAATTAAATAGATTCCTTAAACAACCACCAAACTTAGAGATGCGTTAAACAACCACCAAACTTAAATAGATTCCTTAAACAACCACCAAACTTAAATAGATTCCTTAAACATCCACCAAATTAAATAGATTCCTTAAACATCCACCAAATTAAATAGATTCCTTAAACAACCACCAAACTTAAATAGATTCCTTAAACAACCACAAAACTTAAATAGATTCCTTAAACATCCACCAAATTAAATAGATTCCTTAAACAATCACCAAACTTAAATAGATTCCTTAAACATCCACCAAATTAAATAGATTCCTTAAACAACCACCAAACTTAAATAGATTCCTTAAACATCCACCAAATTAAATAGATTCCTTAAACATCCACCAAATTAAATAGATTCCTTAAACAACCACCAAACTTAAATAGATTCCTTAAACAACCACCAAACTTAAATAGATTCCTTAAACAACCACAAAACTTAAAGAGATGCCTTAAACAACCACCAAACTTAAATAGATTCCTTAAACAACCACCAAACTTAAATAGATTCCTTAAACAACCACCAAACTTAAATAGATTCCTTAAACAACCACAAAACTTAAATAGATTCCTTAAACATCCACCAAATTAAATAGATTCCTTAAACAACCACCAAACTTAAATAGATTCCTTAAACAACCACCAAAATTAAATAGATTCCTTAAACAACCACCAAACTTAAATAGATTCCTTAAACAACCACAAAACTTAAATAGATTCCTTAAACATCCACCAAATTAAATAGATTCCTTAAACAATCACCAAACTTAAATAGATTCCTTAAACATCCACCAAATTAAATAGATTCCTTAAACAACCACCAAACTTAAATAGATTCCTTAAACAACCACCAAAATTAAATAGATTCCTTAAACAACCACCAAACTTAAATAGATTCCTTAAACAACCACAAAACTTAAATAGATTCCTTAAACATCCACCAAATTAAATAGATTCCTTAAACAATCACCAAACTTAAATAGATTCCTTAAACATCCACCAAATTAAATAGATTCCTTAAACAACCACCAAATTAAATAGATTCCTTAAACAACCACCAAACTTAGAGATGCCTTAAACAACCACCAAACTTAAATAGATTCCTTAAACAACCACCAAACTTAAATAGATTCCTTAAACAACCACAAAACTTAAAGAGATGCCTTAAACAACCACCAAACTTAAATAGATTCCTTAAACAACCACCAAACTTAAATAGATTCCTTAAACATCCACCAAATTAAATAGATTCCTTAAACAACCACCAAACTTAAATAGATTCCTTAAACAACCACAAAACTTAGAGATGCCTTAAACAACCACCAAACTTAGAGATGCCTTAAACAACCACCAAACTTAAATAGATTCCTTAAACAACCACCAAGCTTAAATAGATGCCTTAAACAACCACCAAACTTAAAGAGATGCCTTAAAGAACCACCAAACTTAAAGAGATGCCTTAAACCCTATGCCATCCCCTATGCCATCCATTATGGATGGCATAGGGGATTTGCTTGTCCGAGTAAGAGGTAGGAAGAAAGATGAGAATGAAGAGTGCGTATATGAACAACGATCGCCGACACCGCACAAATGCATGCTCTGGGATTGTCCACTCAGTGGTCTGTCTTCTACCGACTCCTCTCCGGCCTTGCTCCCCCAGCTCTCTCTGTGCTCTGTCCCCCAAATATTCCTACAGGACGCACAAGATCTGCCAGCCACCCTCTGATGGTTAAACTGCCGAAATCTCGGCTCTCTGCTCACCTTCACTCTTTCATTCCTCTTTTCTCCCGCCTCTGGAACAAACTCCCACACTCACTTCAATCACACTCCTCCCTCCAGGTCTTCAAAACAGCTGTTCACCACCATCTCTTATCTTCCCCCATCCAAAACCTTGATCTTTTCTACCCCCACTAATTCACCCCAGATCCACCTTGTTTGAAATTCCAACTTCTTTCCTGGAAGTCTTGGCAGTGTCCATATGTTTTATACCTCTCCCACCCCCCTCCCCTTCCCATGCCTTCCCCCCAAAGCCCTCTCCCTCCCACAGTTCTCTCGATGTCTCCATGTCTCTCGGTCCCTGCTCTCAAATGTTGTGTTTGTGTCCTTCCCCCTCTCTCCCCATCTTGTCTACCGCTCCCGATGTTATTTGTTTTGTGTGTCTGTTTGTCTTTCTGTGTGATTAATGTTCGCTCTTTCACGAGCCTCGATCTTGTATACAAAAAATAAAAAAAATAAAAATAAAAATAAAAATAAACAACCACCAAACTTAAATAGATCCCTTAAACAACCACCAAACTTAAAGAGATGCCTTAAACAACCACCAAGCTTAAATAGATTCCTTAAACAACCACCAAACTTAAAGAGATGCCTTAAAGAACCACCAAACTTAAATAGATGCCTTAAAGAACAACCACCATTGAAGTCTGACCACGACCCTAACTTTGCAATCGGATGCACCAATCCCTCACATTCGATACTTATTTACACAACAGAATGTAATGAGTAGAAAAGTTTCCTCGAACTTTTGTCCTTTAGCAGGAAGTTTTTTTTGCAGCGGGCGAGTCAATGAAATCGTTTGAGGGTATTGCATCACCCTGTAACTACACTAGATCATTTGGCTAACCGCACCTGTTCCTTGTACCTGTGCATGGGACTCACGGCAAGCATTTCGGTTTAATTGTTTTGTTAAGCTCCCTGCTCGCGACAAAACACATTTGCTGCTGAATATCCGATTCGATAAATACTTTGTTGATTTTAAACACCCTTAAGCCTTTGTTTCCCACAATGGAATTGATGTTTGAATCAGCATTTCTTTGCCACGCACATGTACGGGCTTCAGGTGTAGGATCACCTGTGCATCAGGGTGGGGCGATTGCAGAAATACCTGACACCCACCTAAGAACAACAATATTACGTTACACGAACACAATATAGTCAGTGCAAGCACAAAAGATGGCCGTTTGGCCTGTCGTACCTGCATGACATCTGTATTTCAGCATGTCCAGAAAAACGCTGTGGATTTGAATCCATATCAAAGCAAAGGATACAGCACAAGCAGGGAAAATATTACAGCCTGGAATAGTTAAGTTTCTGCGAGACGGAGACGACCACCAACAATTAATTCATTACTTATTTAAATAATTATTTAATTAATCACTATACACACTGCAATAGGCTTTCAGGCTATCCTGTTTAAAATACAGCTGAAAAGTTGCCTCTGTCTGGACTCTGGAGTATCACTGTGAACCAATGGGAATCATGCGAAATGACGTCAGAGGTAGGTAAATATGATGCGGTATCATGAGGTTAGCCACACCTTCATGGAACAAACAGTAACATGATGTTTCAAACATGAAAGATGTACATTTCACTAAGAGCCTCAGGGAAAAATGACGGAATTAATGAGTTATTGAAGGAAAAGAAAATAGAATGTGGATTCAGGCTATTAATATAGTACTAGCCGAAACCCGTGGAGCATCCACGGAAGGGAGGATGTGGTGTATGGACAGAGTGTACCATTATGGATGGCATAGGGGATTTGCTTGTCCGAGTAAGAGGTAGGAAGAAAGATGAGAATGAAGAGTGCGTATATGAACAACGATCGCCGACACCGCACAAATGCATGCTCTGGGATTGTCCACTCAGTGGACGGCTTGCTTTCGCCTTCGGCTGTCCAATCAGCGGACGGCTTGCTTCGCCTTCGCCCAGCAGACGCCAATACGATGGCGTCGTAAGATGGCGTCGTATCGGCAGTTAATCGGATGCTTTTGGGCCCCAACGTCGGCTAATTCAGATTTTTCGAGTATGGCTGTACGTGATAAACAAAGAGCGCGGTTCGTAGATCGTAAATCCATTAGTGCCGTGGGCATCGGGTCACTGAGTGCGGCGTAAAAGGTATAACAAAGTCGAGTCCTTACGCTATTATTATATAGACTAGCCGAAACCCGTGGAACATCCATGGAAGGGAGGATGTGGTGTATGGATAGAGTGTACCATTATGGATGGCATAGGGGATTTGCTTGTCCGAGTAAGAGTTAGGAAGAAAGATGAGAATGAAGAGTGCATATATGAACAACGATCGCCGACACCGGCACAAATGCATGCTCTGGATTGTCCACTCAGTGGACGGCTTGCTTTCGCCTTCGCCTGTCCAATCAGCGGACGGCTTTCTTTGCCTTCGCCCAGCAGACGCCAATACGATGGCGTCATAAGATGGCGTCGTATCGGCAGTTAATCGGATGCTTTTGGGCCCCAACGTCGGCTAATTCAGATTTTTCGAGTATGCCTGTACGTGATAAGCAAAGAGCGTGGTTCGTAGATCGTAAATCCATTAGTGCCGTGGGCATCGGGTCACTGGGTGCGGCGTAAAAGGGATAACAAAGTCGAGTCCTTACGCTATTATTATATAGGTGTATATTCATTCATTCATTCATTCATTCATTGTGTATATAGTGTGTGTGTGTGTGTGTGTGTGTGTGTGTGTGTGTGTGTGTGTGTGTGTGTGTGTGTTTCTGTCAAAATTGATGCTGTGCTCACTCGTTTCTGAGCTGACAAGCCTGGGTTCGAACCTCATCCCAACCATAAGCTTGTCATCCTGGGGTGTGTTCCATTAACAAGCGGCTTACTTAATTCAAAGCGCTCAAGCAAGCACTCCAACGAAACGGAGCGCTCAACACCGCATACATGGCGGTCTCGAGGGGTGTAGTGCTGCCGAAGTGCACCGTAGGGCTGCTCCGGAACTTCAGTCCGTCTGAGGTGAAGCTGCAACAGTAGAAACATATAGGGCAATACCCCTGGCGCTCACCTGGTAGAATAAACAGTATACTGCACTGACTAAGGGTATTTTAAACCAATTTCAGTGGTTGCTAAAAGACAGGGCAGCATGTAGAATCCCCCCGTCCCCCAACCCCATATATCCCCAAAGACCCCAATTTATCTAATGCCTTGAACAAACATTGGTACATCATGGGTGATGAAGGTTGTGGTGCAGTTTCATCGAAATTGCATGTGTAGTTTCTGAGAAGAAAGCAAATACATATTTTGGGGAGCAACCCCCCCCCCATACACCCCCAAAGGGGCAGATTTTTTTTAATGCCGTGAGAAAACTTTGGTATAGCATGGGTGGTGAAGGTTGTGGTCACGTTTCATCAAAATAGTGTGCGTAGTTTCAGAAAAGAAAACAAATACTTATTTTGGGGAGTCAAATGTGGATCCACTTTGACCCCGGTAATCCCCCTTAGACCCTTATTTATTTAAAGCCGTGAACAGAATTTTAGCCACACCACAACAAATATAATTTGTGCTAAATTTGGTCGCAATCCCATCAGCGGTTTGGGAGAAGAAGTTTCAAGTGTTTACGGACTGACAAGCCATCGCATAAGCTCCTGAACTTCGTTCCAGGTGAGCAAAAAAGCAAGCACATAAATATATATACACATATTATATAGAATTACTAGTGGGGTCACCCGTGGGAATCCCACGTGCATGCACGTCTTCATTTAGATGTTGCACATTCAGTTTTACAAACTGGTTAATGGCAATTTATCAGATCCACAAATGATGTAATCTACACAATGTATTTACTTCTGATAACATATGAACGCATGTGCGTGCACATGGGAAATACAGTTAGAAATGTGTCATTACATCTCAAGTAAAACGTGACTTCAAGAGCTCAAATCCTCTCCCTCCCCGCCCCCATCCCACCCACATCAGGCATACTGCACCAGGGAGTGGATCACCCACAGGGGAGTGGGTCGCACACACACACACACACACACACACACACACACAGGGGAGTGGGTCACACACACATGGGGGAGTGGGTCACACACACACACACACGAGGGAGTGTGTCACACACACACACACACACACACACACACACACATTGGGCTAGTGGGTCACACACACACACACACACACACACACATTTATATATATTGTTACAGACGTGGCTTAGATGTTAGTTTACCGAGCGGTTTTGGTATGACCACGTCTGCACAAGTTACCGATTATACTCGACGTTGACGAAGCCGCGCCACGCTGGCTCAATAAGAAAAAGAAGACACCCGGCTGGGTTATAAAATGACGACACCAGGGATACGGTTCTCAAGACCTCCGGAGGAGATTATATTCGTTACGGAAGGTCAGATTACAGGGACGAGAGGTACAACATAGAAAGACAAGCACTTAGACACAATCTTATATTATTCCCCAACAGACGACAGGCAAACGGGACAACGGCTGACTCACACGGGGGTTGATGGAAAGGACAGGCGGGTAGCGATGGCTCCAGGTGCACCTGTGCTCAAAGGTTAGAATCGACCCGGTCCGGTCCAGAGATGCGGGAGGTTTCACAGCGCTCGGAGGGGACGTTCTTTCACAGGCGGGCCTTTCTCTCTCAGCGCTCGCAGGTCCTTCTTTCTCCAGCTCGGGGCGCATCTCTCGTCACATCCGGCGCGGGGCCGCGTATATCCGGCGGGGAGTGACACGCCCTCGGCTCGTTAGCGCCGCCCCAGATGGAATCGGCACGTTGCTTCTCATTGGGTGCGTGCGGGGGGGTTTACCAGGCTCCGCCCTTGACGAGGAGCTGACAAGGAGCCCCTTCGTGGTAACCCCGTGGAGCGCGTGGTCAATGGCGCTAATCGAGCCGGTGTGAGGACGCATCCTCCCCCGCTCCGCCGCCATCTCCTCTGTTGTTGTTGTAATTGTTGGGGAAGAAGATGGAAGGAGGTATGGGAAAGGTCCTAAACTCACTACTGATGCCATATAATCACATTCTGGTGCAACGAAGAGTCATAATTAATGGAGACGAGGCCTTAACTGACATAGAATAAGAATAACTAGGAAGATGTCCGAAAGTTGTCTACGTGTGGTGCGGTGGACCTGGGCACGACATTTAATGGGGGAATAAGGGGAAGGTCGGCTCTACTGATTGTTATTTACATGCAATGGGACTAGGGAATGGGGGATTGGGGAAAGTTGGGGAGTATTGGAGAAAATAGGGGAATATTTACAAGCGGATATGGAGGCCAAATTCCATATTCGCAACAATATATATATATATATACAGACTTGGCATTTAATATGGAATATTTTTAGCCGCGTCGCAGACGCTGCTAATAGAGTGCCCTCTGCTGTTGTTGTTGTTGTTCTTCTTGTTCTTGTTCTTGCAGAGAAGACAAAACCTCAAAGCTCCACCCATTCTGGGAACCATAGCTCCACCCATTGTGGGAGAGGCTTCATATAAACAAATATCCACCATTTTATTAACTCGCATAGCTTTGAGGCCTGTTTTGTAGGCCCGTGGTGTCTTCCTCTCTCACACAGTTTTATTTTAATCAAATTCGATATATCATTTCATTTTTCACAGTCGCTAACATAGTTTTAGACTCGGTTGAAAAAAAACGGGAAGAAAATCCGATGAAAGTTGCCCTTTATAGAACGAAATGAATTCTCAAAGGCCTGTAACTTCAAGTCCATTGAGATATATATTTTTTAAATCGCGGCATGGTCAGTCATACACCGCCCGAAATAACAGACGGGAAAATGGCGAGATATATATATTTTGTTTAAATCGCGGCATGGTCAGTCATACACTGCCCGAAATAACAGACGGGAAAATGCCGAGATATATTAAAAATTCGTCCATTTGATGACAATCGTCACGATGAAATATTTAATTTATACGTCGTCACAATAATGTGGAGAGAGGAGCATAGCTTCGTTCACGTGTCGCCACATACGGGAAATTGCCGAGATATATATTTTTTAAATCGCGGCATGGTCAGTCATACACCACCTGAAATAACAGACAGGAAAATGCCGAGATATATTAAAAATTCGTCCATTTGATGACAATCGTCACGATGAAATATTTAATTTATACGTCGTCACAATAATGTGGAGAGAGGAGCATAGCTTCGTTCACGTGTCGCCACACACGGGAAATTGCCGAGATATATATTTTTAAAATCGCGGCATGGTCAGTCATACACCGCCTGAAATAACAGATGGGAAAATGCCGAGATATATTAAAAATTCGTCGCCACACACGGGAAATTGCCGAGATATATTTTCACTTTGCACAAAAATAACATCAAGTAATCGAATCAATAGGAATGTCCTGTGCCTATAACATCGACGTTATAGGCACAGCTGCATCTAGGCATTGTGTAACATCCACGCGCCTTTTGTTTTAATTAAAACTTTTTGTACTTGTTTTTCTAGGGGTGAACTTACTTTTCAAGATGACTTAGAACCAAAAGTTCATTGGAATTATGTTGAAACATTCTAGATTTTGTGAATGTGACCTTTAAAAGAAACAAAAACCACATTTGACATTTCGAAGCAAATAAATTGATCCTTGAAAGTGATGCAAACTGATATCGAACTCAATTCACAGACAGTACTGTGTTAAACTTCTGTACGTTTTCCAGAAGTATCTCTTTATTTTGCACATTAGCCAAAAAAAATTTCAACAAAAACAAAAGCTAAGTTATGACTGGAATTACGGACAGTAAAATTACAGTTCAGTACTTCGTGTAACCCCCACGAGCATTCAGGAGAGCACGTACACGTCAAGGCATGCTGTTCACAAGATTTGCCAAGGTTTGGACAGGAATCGCTTGCCATGCAGTGACAATAGTCTGCTGCAATTCACGCACAGAGGTCAGCTGCTGATCCAAGTTGTCGATTTGACGCGATAAGTCTGCCCACAAGTTCTCTATCGAATTCATATCTGGGGACATGGCAGGCCACTCCATATGCTCTACACCACGGTCAGCAAGAAAGTGTTGGATCATGCGAGCACAATGAGGCCATGCATTGTCATCTTGGAAGACAAAGTTTCCTCGAAAGGCTGCACGAGCAAATGGAAGCAATGTTTCTACCAGAATGACCCTGTGCTTGAACTGGTTCAGGTTTCCATTCAGAACAACCAGGTCAGTTTTGCCCCCTGCATGAAAAGCAGCCAAAACGGTCACCCCACCACCCCCAGCTTGGACTCTTGGCACTATACAATCTTCGTTGTGGGCTTCATGCACTTGTCTGCGCACTCGGACACGGCCATCTTGACGATAGACCAGAAATCTCGACTCGTCACTGAAGGTCACGTGATTCCAGTGTCCTGGCTGCCATTGACGGTGCTCTCTGGCCCACTGCAATCGGCGCTGGCTGTGTTGTCTGGTCAGGCGTGGCTTTCTCAGGGGACGCCTGGCACGATAGCCTGCTTGAACCAGTCGTTGGTTGACTAGCCTTCTGGATACAGGCACATTTGTCAGTTGCTGCCACTCAGCCCTAAGCCGATTAGCTGACTTGGTACGGCCATTGCAGACGAACCGGTGCAGCTGGCGATCATCTCTCCTTGTGGTTCTGCGTGGACGTCCTGGCCTCGGTATTGGAGTAGGGACACCCCTCTGAGCATTTCGTTTCAGGATCTTTGACACCGGACCTTGAGTGATGCCATACTGCCGAGCAATAGCACGCTGTTTCATGCCAGAATTTCGTAAAGCCACAACTCCATGACAAACAGCATTGTCAAGTTGACGGACCATCTCCAGAGGAAGCGGCAATAACTTTTGTAGACATGCAGCAGTTGTTTTCCACTAATACAGAACGCAACAACCCTTATATACCCGATTGTGAAGCCAATCGTCAAATGTACCTGTCCTTACATTTTGTCATGCCACCTGTGATATAATCCTGTTATTGACTTATTGCTGCGAAAGACAATCAGTGACATGGTTCTTTCAACAAAGACATCACCGAAGGGTAAAAGAAACTCACCAGATTGATATACTGAGTTCAGAAAGTAAACCCAGGTCAAGAAAAAATATATATGCCATATTAAATGCCAAGTCTGTATATATATATATATATATATATATATATATATATATATATATATATATATATATATATATATATATATATGTATATTTTTATATATATATATGTATATTTATATATATATATATATATATATATATATATATATATATATATATATATATATATATATATATATATATTGTTGCGGATATGAGGACTGTATTTTTTTTTGATTGTGTGCTTTATTATTATTATTATTGTTATTCTGCGCCCCCTGCCTCCGGAGCTGTGTAAAGGTCAAAGGGCGTCCCATAATTAGTCCACAAGCATACACGTCAGCCAATGATAGAATACCCCTGTTCGATAGATATATCTTATTCTGTGTTTTAGGGTAAGGCTGTGTCTCCCATTAATAGAAATACTCCATTGCACCAGTGAAGGAGATAGATTCCCTTCATTCCCACTCCCAAAATTTCCATTTCCCCTTTCGTCTTTGCCAGGCCTCGAGTGCCATTGCCAATTACCTCCCTTCCAATTGCCAACTGCATTTTGGGCGGTTTTCCCTTCATCCGCCATTGACCACGAGGCAGGGTTGGGGAAGAAAGGCGGGTCCCCACCTCGTCATAGAGGGGAGGAGTGAACCAGCCCTTGCCGACCAACCCAGAACGAGGGGTTGGCTTTAGAGGGCGGAGAGAGAACGTTTGGGGAGGTTCGCAAAGGGTCAAGGGTGGGGCTTATATAATCCGAGGCAGAGGCCCCCGGAGAGAGTCGAGGAGGGAGGAGATCAGAAGACAGGAAGGCCTTGAGTTGGACTAAGCAAGAGAGGAAGTTGTTGGACTGGGTGGGACTAAGAAAGAGAGAGAAAGAGTCCTGAAGCTTGTGAGGGAAGGAGAGAGAACCCGTCACACCAACCCCCCACCAGCCGCGTTGGCTCCACCAAGCGTTCACCTCCACCAAGGCTCCACCAAGCTCCGCGTTGGCTCCACCAAGCGTTCACCTCCACCAAGGCTCCACCAAGCTCCGCGTTGGCTCCACCAAGCGTTCACCTCCACCAAGGCCCCACCAGCCGCGTTGGCTCCACCAAGCATTCACCTCCACCAAAGCTCCGCGTTGGCTCCACCAAGCGTTCACCTCCAGCCATCCACCGCCTGCCATTCCTGTCATTCCCCACGTGAGTCTGTCTTTTGTTTGTTCTGTCCTGGGTTAATTAAGACTGTAGGTAAGCTAGTATTTGCACTGTGTCACCTGCATCTTATGTGTTGTAAATAAACGTGACTGCTTTCTTTTTGCTTGTGTGTATAATAAATCCTGTTATTCCTCCGTACTCTGTCTTCTTCTCTCTTCCTTCTCTTTCGGTCGCTTTAGAGGTTTCCAAATTGAATATCTGTGGTGCGATCTGGTCAACGTTGGGGGAGTCGGGCCAATCGGGGATCCTGTAACGGTCGCGGTTGACCATCCGCTCGGCCCAAAGTAACATCTTGTCCGCGACCCGTAACAATTGGTGTCTAGGAGTGGGATACGAGGCCCGAACCAAATTTTAAAAAACGTGTAGAAAAAAATTTGGTCAAAATTACGATCTGCCGAAATTTTGTTGTTTTATAAAACCCGAATTTTGAGATTGCGCCATGGACAATCAAGGCGATCGGATGTCGGTGGGGGAGATAGACGGGTTAGGAGTAACCCAGGATCAGAGGGACGAAGTAGAGGAGAACATTGGCAATGTGGTTGAGGGAGTATCAGACGCACAAAATGGCGTCCTCGCGCACGTGGGTGTAGCGGCACCAAATTTTGCCGCACCCGCGACCGTAGCAGCGCCACTGGTGGATTGGAATCTCTTTATGATCCAAATGAAGGCCCTTATGGACAAGAATAGTGAGCAATTGGAAGCCAAAATGGGGAACCGGATGGATGCTCAGAGTGAGCGATTGGAGAGCCAAATGGGGGTAATGAGGGACGAAGTGAGGGCTCAGAGTGAGCAATTGGGGGTAATGAGGGACGAAGCAAGGGGTACCGGTGAGGGGTTAGACAATGGGATAAAAGAGGTAAAGAATGGGTTAACGGGGGTGGAAAATAGAATGGCTGCCCAGGAGAATCAGTTAGAGGGGGTGAAAAACGGGTTAATGGGGTTAGAAAATAGGATGGAAGACAAATTGCGGGAAATAGGGGAGCAATCCGCCCGGGAAATCGAACAGATGGGGAACCAGATAGAGGAGGTGAGAATCGGGGTAGAAACCAAACTGGATGCTCAGAGGGATGAATTGGGACAGATGAGGGTGGCATCTACAAAGGAGAGGGAGGAGATGAAAGAGGAGATACGACGAGGTGTAAGTGAGGAGGTCTCGGGGGTACGCGAGGAGGTAAAGCGAGGCGAAAAGCGTATAGAGAAAGAGGTGAGAAATAATACGGCGAGGTTACAAGGGGGAATAGAAGATCTGACGGAGGAGGTTGAACAGCTGACAGAGGGACAAACGGAGTTAGTGGAGCAGGTTCAAAGGAACACTGCGGTACTAGGAGGGTTAAAGGCGACACAAAAAGAAATTAAAAATGACTTGATAGTGACACAGAGGCAATGTCAGATGGTACGTGAGGGACTGACAATGAGGTTGGACGAGGTGACAGAGGTAACGGAGACAAAGGACCGGCAGGTGAGGATGCACATAGAGACGGTCACGGTAGCCTTAGAGGACGAACTTGAGGAGACGCACCGGGAAATAAAAGAGGTGAAGCAAAAATTAGAGGAAGTGGAAGAAGAGGTGAGTGAAATTAAGAAGGGACGGACAGAAACTAAGAGGGAGATAAAGGAGGAAGTAAGGGAATATGTACAAGGTCGGTGCTCAACTCATGATGTGCTGCTCCATAACCAAATAAAGATTTTGCAGGTGGCAGAGGAGGTGCGACGAAGAGGTGCCAAGGTGAGTGGCGATATAATCGGCAATGCACATGATGTGAGGGGAGCTTCAGTCGGCTTGGGGGTTGTTGTGGACCCGGGTGTTCGTGAGAGGCCGTTGGTGAAGTGTGCGACAGGTCTGGTGTGCGAAGGAAGAGGTGTGCGAGAATGTCCGACCATGGGGTGGGTGAGGAAAAAGTGCATGCCAAGGAGTGAGTGTGCTGTCGAGAGTGAGTCGGTCGTAGCGCGTGTGCGAGGGAGCACATGGAAGCGCGTAATGAGGAGTGTTACAGGGGATGTAACGGGAGAGTGTGCCGTCAAGAGGGAGTTGGTCGAAGCGCGTGTGCGAGGGGGTACATGGAAGCGCGGTGTGGTAAGTGTTACGGAGGAAGTAACGAAAGAGTGTGCGCAAGAGGATGCGCGAGAAAGGTGTGTAATGGACAGGTGCATGAGGAAAGAGTGCGCTGTCGAAAGTAAGGGTGAGTGCGCGACCGAGAGTGGAGGTGAGAGTAGTGAGAGTGGCACGGAGCGTGAGTTAGTTGTGACAGGTGAGCGAGGATGTACACCTGGAATGGAAGGATGCACACCTGGAATGGTAGAGCGTGTGTGGGAATGCACACTTGAGTTGGTCGTGAGGCACGTGGTTGGGTGTGCGAGTGAGAGCACACCTGTGATAGTCACAGAGGAGGTGACCGAGGAGGGGGCGCGAAGAGGTGTGTTGGTGAGGTGTGCGAACGGCGAATGTGTGCCAAAGTGTTCGGTGGTCAGGTGTGTGACCAAGTCTGTGAGCGGAATGAGTGTACCTGGGTGTGTTGGAGAAGGTGCAATGACGAGGAGCATGGGAACAGCTGGGTGTATGAGCAAGGAAGGGGTAGCATATGCGTGTGAGCATGTAGGTGAGGCATCGACGGTAACCGGGTTAGCGGTTAGAGCGACTTATAGCCGAATCGGGCCCTCGTTGCATGCCGGGCTTCGCGTGCCGCGAGAACCAGCGGGGATCCGAGCCACGGCGGGTTCGAAAGGACCGCCGTACGCGAGCCACGCTGGGCCTCGCTTGGAACGGTCGCGTCCGTGCTCCACTAGGCGGAGCGGGCAGCCCGATAGGAAGGGTCGTCATGGCGACCACTTTTTATTGAGACGTTCCGGCAGGTCGAGATCGGGCAATTGGATGGCTCCGCGCCGAGGTGGTGCGTGGGATCTCGGCACGGGTAAGCCCCCGTCCCTGCACCGAATGTCGGACGCATCCAACCGCCGGTACCAAACAACCCGCATTCATTGCTCGGCTGTACGAAGCCGAGCTTTAGAAGTGAATTGGCGCACCGAGAGGCATTAGTAAGTAGACTGTAATGACGAGGATAGTGTTTTGGCCCCGAAATTAGAAAAACAAAATTTGATGATTGGCAAAGGATTGGCAGTAATGATTGGCAGATGATGGGTAGTGATTGGCAAATTTTTGATTTGTTGAAATTTGATGTGCAAAATTGGTAGTGGAACGTCCCCCATGTGGTGGGATGGCAACTCTGTCATCCCTCACAAAGGGGGGGGCAAAGGAGCACTAGTTTATGGGGTTTTTTTTTTTTTTTTTTTTTTTGTATACAATATCGAGGCTCGTGAAAGAGCGAACATTAATCACACAGAAAGACAAACCGACACATAAAACATATAACATAGGGAGCGGTAGACAAGATGGGGAGAGAGGGGGAAGGACACAAACACAACATTTGAGAGCAGGGACCGAGAGACATGGAGACATCGAGAGATCTGAGAGAGGGCGAGGGCTTTGGGGGGGGCATGGGAAGGGGGCAGTGGGAGAGGTATAAAACATATGGACACTGCCAGGACTTCCAGGAAAGAAGTTGGAATTTCAAACAAGGTGGATCTGGGGTGAATTAGCGGGGGTAGAAAAGATCAAGGTTTTGGATGGGGGAAGATAAGAGATGGTGGTGAACAGCTGTTTTAAAGACCTGGAGGGAGGAGTGGGATTGAAGGGAGTGAGGGAGTTTGTTCCAGAGGCGGGAGAAAAGAGGAATGAAAGAGTGAAGGTGAGCGGAGAGCCGAGATTTCGGCAGTTTAACCATCAGAGGGTTGCTGGCAGATCTTGTGCGACCTGTAGGAATATTTGGGGGACAGAGCACAGAGAGAGCTGGGGGTGCAAGGCCGGAGAGGAGTCGGTAGAAGACAGAAAGACCACCTACCTGCCTGCGGTGAGTGAGTGAAAGGCCCTCAGAGATAGCTTCATCGCGGGAGATTCCAATAATTCTGAAAGCTTTGGTTTCAACAGCGTGAAGCCGAGCTAGGTGTGAGGCAGGAGCACCGGCCCATAGGGGAGAACAGTATTCCATTGAGCTGCGGATGAAAGCCTTGTATGTGGTGAGGAGCTCAGGTGTGCCGAGGAAGGACTTCGCACGACGGAGGATGCCCAGTCGGCGACTGGCTTTGGAGGCCAGCTTGGAAATGTGGTTTTCCCAAGAAAGATCATGGCAGATAGTGAGACCCAAAATCTTGAGCGACAGAACTTCTTGGAGAGGATTGTTGAGAAAGTAGATGGGAGGGTTGTCCAGTCGATCTTTTCGGAGAGACATAGTAAGAGTGTGAGATTTGTCAGGATTGAAAGACATGTTCCACTTGTTTGACCAGTCTGTGATTTTGTCCAGGTCTTCAGAGAGTGAGGAGGCAGCAGACTGCCGATCTGAGGGAAGAGGAATGGAGCGGCAGAGAGTGGAGTCATCAGCAAAGAGATAGAGAGGATTTTCGAGAGAGTCAGAGAGATCATTGATGAAGACCAGAAAAAGCACGGGGCCCAGAACACTGCCTTGGGGAACTCCAGCCTGCACAGGAAGAGGAGATGAGAGAAACCCATTCAGGGCCACACATTGACGACGACTAGAGAGGAAGTCCGCCAGCCATGCGTGGAGATTTCCATGGATACCAAAGGAGGAGAGTTTGGTGAGCAGAGCGGGGTGCCAGACCGTGTCGAAGGCACGTGATATGTCGAGGGAGACAGCTCTAATTTCCTGTTTGGCATTGAGGACCTCCATCCATTGTTGAGACAGCAGAAGCAGCATGTCCAGAGTAGAGTGACCTGGTCTGAAACCAAATTGATGATCAGAGATCAAGCCATTGGAGAAGAGGAAAGATTTCATATCAGAAGCAATGATGGATTCCATGACTTTGCTGATAATTGGGAGAAGGCTGATTGGTCTGTAGTTGCTAGGATCTGTTTTTGCACCTTTTTTGTGCAAAGCGGTGATGTTGGCTGATTTCCAAGCAGATGGCAGTTGACCTTGAGCAAAAGAGAGGGTGAAGAGAACAGAGAGAGGGTGAGATAGAGCAGCAGAGCAGGATTTTAGGACCCGTGGGCTGATGCCGTCGGGTCCAGTTGCAGAATCAGAGTCGAGGGTTGACAGAAACTTTTCCACCTTGTCAGGAGGAAAGGACACGGAGTCCAGGAGCAGTAGGGTACGACTGGGTATGGTGGGTACAGAGAGGGATGGGTTTGGGACACAAGATTTAGAGGCAAACACAGAGTTGAGGCATTCAGCTTTTTCACGTGCGGAGTCAGCTGTGTAGCCGTTTGAGGTAAGGGAGGGGATGGAGGGGGAACAAACACCAGAAACGGATTTGACCAGACGCCACCAGGATTTGGAAGAGGGAGACAGATAAGAGAGTTCGGTCTTGAGAACGGAGAGATATTGTTTCCTGGCTCTCCTGAGGGTGGACACACACTTGTTTCGGGCTTTGTGGAAGGAAATGAGATTTCCTTCCGTTGGATTTGCTTTCCAGGAGACGAAGGCAAGTTGTTTCTGGGCAACAGCCTCACCACAAGATTCCGTGTACCATGGACGGGAGGAAGGGTATGACAACTGAAGATGAGATGGGATAAATCTGTGCATGAGAGAGAGCAATTTACTTTGGAAGAATTCCCAGGATGAGTTGATGTCAGAGGTGGTAGAGATGGGAGACCAGTCCAGATGATTGATGGCTGCTTGAAGACTGTGCCAGTTGGCCTGAGTGAAATGCCAGACTCGTCGACGCTGAGCAGGCTCCCTGAGGATGGTCAGAGAGATGTCCACTTTAACAAGGACATGATCAGATGTTCCGATCGGAGCAGAAGAAGAGCAGCAGACATTTTCAGGGAAGTTAGTCATAACCAAGTCCAGAAGAGAAGATGTTCCGTTGACTGAGATCCGGGTCGGGAAATTGACAGATTGTGTCAGTCCCAGTGAGTCGCAGAAGTCCTTTGCTGAGGAGCCATGGCTGGTGAGAGAGGTACCCACACCCAGCCAACTGGCATGATGACAGTTGGCATGATGACAGTTTGAAATTCCAACTTCTTTCCTGGAAGTCGGCTGTACGAAGCATTCATTGCTCGGCTGTACGAAGCCGAGCTTTAGAAGTGAATTGGCGCACCGAGAGGCATTAGTAAGTAGACTGTAATGACGAGGATAGTGTTTTGGCCCCGAAATTAGAAAAACAAAATTTGATGATTGGCAAAGGATTGGCAGTAATGATTGGCAGATGATGGGTAGTGATTGGCAAATTTTTGATTTGTTGAAATTTGATGTGCAAAATTGGTAGTGGAACGTCCCCCATGTGGTGGGATGGCAACTCTGTCATCCCTCACAAAGGGGGGGCAAAGGAGCACTAGTTTATGGGGTTTATGGCAGTGAAAACTAGCCCGGGTGGGTTAGGATATTGTGTGTAGGGCCCTAGAAGATGACATTAGGTAACGTTAAGATTAGTTAGTGACAATGACACATGTATTGGGGACGCAGGTAGATTAGAGTGGATGATAATGACGTGGGAGCGCAATAGTTTAAAGGGGCGACTGGGAAGCGCAAGTTTCAGAGGGGAGTAGTTAGATGAGATGATGCCGTGTGTTTGAGGATTGAACAGGTGTGATTGCACAGGTGTGCAACTGAACAGGTGTATGGAGCAGTGTATGAGGGAGTAGTGGTGATTGCGTGTTGTGTTGACCAAATGGTCCAGGAAGAGGAGGAGGGTGCAGGTGGCACCAGGTGTGAGTGCACAGGTGTGCACCAACAGGTTTATGGAATAAATGGTATGGAGTATTGGAATGGATGGTCGTGGAGTGAGTATGATGGAAATTGTGGAGTGGAGCGGATGGTGCGGAGGTGTGAATGGGGGAAGAGTGGACCCCCATCACGGATACCCGGGGCGGGTAGTGTAAGTGTTAGGTAGAGGGTATAGGTAAATTGTGGTTGGATATTGGCATCTGTGGTGCGGGTGGAAGAATGGTGATTGGATGGGTGCATTAGTGTTGTGGAAATGGCTGGGCGTGTAGCCTGTTAGTGTGTGTAGTTGGTTTGGGCACTCCACCACTGTGAGGATGTCGGCCAGGTGAGGCCGCAGGTGGGCTCTGGGAGCCGGTAGTTGTGGATGGGGCCCGAGGATCCGGAGGACGGACCCGGTAGCCCAGTGCCAGAGGGCACCAAGGGGTGACAAAGCCAGGAGGAGCCTTCCCCAGTTAGATAGGTTAGGGTGAGGAGCTAGGTAGGCTCGGGTGGCAACTGCAGTGGTGGAGGTGTGCAGGTGGGTAGACCTGCTGGGAGAGCTACACGTCACAGCCCAGAAATTGTGCGAGGGCACCGGGAGATGAATCGGGGGAGTGAGACCCCAAATTGAGAAGCACCACAGTTTGGTCAATGGGAATTGGTTTTTAGAACCCATAGTGTAAGTGGCCAATGGATTGGCAGGGAAAGACCCCGGGTAGTGTAAAGTGTGTTAATGTCATTTAGAGGATAGTTAGGATTAGGAAGTCTCCTCGCACCATCTGCATCCACTCACCTGAGGTGACAGGTACTCCACACCATGCCATGTTTAATTATTTTTTATGATGCAAATGTTTGGATTGTGAGACGCATCATGACGTGGGTGTGACATTGTGCTTTGTTGTTCCATCTCTTCCTCCTTATGAGGATTGATGATGAATTGGGTGATGGCAAATTTTGGTTAGAGGGATTGTGGTGACGAATTTGGTACAGAGGAAATATGGGGAGACGTGACAGTAGCGACGGATTGGTAATGTGTAGATTTTGTACATATGGGGTAAGGGCAAGGGTAGTGCAGGTGACAGGGGGGTGACGTACGGTAGGGACGAGCTTTCTCACTTCGCTCTCCGTATGCATTTCGCCTTGCATTGCCTTATTGATGTGTACCCTTGTGACCTTACCCCTCGCTCATTTGTCTCTTTTGTCTCCCACATGACCTGTGCGCCATTGGGCGCCGAGGGGAGCGTGCGTGAGTCGGCCATTGTGCGCCCGGCACTCTCAGAACCAGCTGTCTGCATCGATGCACCACATTATGTACCACATGCCTGTGGCCGAGCACCACTGATGGACCCCATGGGTTGGGGGCATGGCCCCTCTGCTGGAACCGGCCATGAGGGCCCGAAATCTTGCTGGCGGACCTGGGCCACAGGGCACCGATGCCCCACAGGTGAACCACACGTAGTCGGCCCTGTGGGCCATAAATAAAATAAATA
Organism: Myxine glutinosa; assembly: GCF_964187855.1. Classification (NCBI taxonomy): domain Eukaryota; kingdom Metazoa; phylum Chordata; class Myxini; order Myxiniformes; family Myxinidae; genus Myxine; species Myxine glutinosa. Next base: position 118,414,802 of record NC_136271.1, read on the forward strand.
AAACGGACACATTAGGTGCATTCTTTTATTGCAAATAGGCCGCCAGTAAGGATATGAAAGAATGACAACAACTGGAAGACAATAATAATAACCAGCAGAGGGAGCCGAAGAGCAAGAGATCACCTGCAGGGTTAGGGGTTGTTGGTTTTATTTTCTTGAACAATGGTGACTGCACCGATTGGTGCTTGGGTGTGTATTGGTGCGTTTTTGGGTGCTTTAATGGTGCATTGATGCAGAGCAGACTGTCTCCCCCCCCCAGAAAGAACAATTACAGGTCCTGGGTTAGTGTTGTAAATAAAAGCAGAGTCATTGTAAATAATGCTCCCCACCATCAGTGTGTAGTTTGAAGACCATTCCGCAATTCGGTTAACTGTGGGCGTAAGTCTGTTAGGCAGGGTGCAATGGAGCAGCGGGACACATTTATTTATGTTTTAAAAACTGTCGCACTCAGGGTCAGGTTAAAAGTAGAGGGAACTACACCTACGTGTCACACTAAATAAAAGTTGTAGGCCTGGGACGTGCCTAAGAGGAGGAGGGTGCAGTGTTGCGGATATGAGGACTGTATTTTTTTTTGATTGTGTGCTTTATTATTATTATTATTGTTATTCTGCGCCCCCTGCCTCCGGAGCTGTGTAAAGGTCAAAGGGCGTCCCATAATTAGTCCACAAGCATACACGTCAGCCAATGATAGAATACCCCTGTTCGATAGTTATATCTTATTCTGTGTTTTAGGGTAAGGCTGTGTCTCCCATTAATAGAAATACTCCATTGCACCAGTGAAAGAGATAGATTCCCTTCATTCCCACTCCCAAAACTTCCATTTCCCCTTTCGTCTTTGCCAGGCCTCAAGTGCCATTGCCAATTACCTCCCTTCCAATTGCCAACTGCATTTTGGGTGGTTTTCCCTTCATCCGCCATTGACCACGAGGCAGGGTTGGGGAAGAAAGGCGGGTCCCCACCTCGTCATAGAGGGGAGGAGTGAACCAGCCCTTGCCGACCAACCCAGAACGAGGGGTTGGCTTTAGAGGGCGGAGAGAGAACATTTGGGGAGGTTCGCAAAGGGTCAAGGGTGGGGCTTATATAACCCGAGGCAGAGGCCCCCGGAGAGAGTCGAGGAGGGAGGAGATCAGAAGACAGGAAGGCCTTGAGTTGGACTAAGCAAGAGAGGAAGTTGTTGGACTGGGTGGGACTAAGAAAGAGAGAGAAAGAGTCCTGAAGCTTGTGAGGGAAGGAGAGAGAACCCGTCACACCAACCCCCCACCAGCCGCGTTGGCTCCACCAAGCGTTCACCTCCACCAAGGCTCCACCAAGCTCCGCGTTGGCTCCACCAAGCGTTCACCTCCACCAAGGCTCCACCAAGCTCCGCATTGGCTCCACCAAGCGTTCACCTCCACCAAGGCCCCACCAGCCGCGTTGGCTCCACCAAGCATTCACCTCCACCAAAGCTCCGCGTTGGCTCCACCAAGCGTTCACCTCCAGCCATCCACCTCCTGCCATTCCTGTCATTCCCCGCGTGAGTCTGTCTTTTGTTTGTTCTGTCCTGGGTTAATTAAGACTGTAGGTAAGCTAGTATTTGCACTGTGTCACCTGCGTCTTATGTGTTGTAAATAACCGTGACTGCTTTCTTTTTGCTTGTGTGTATAATAAATCCTGTTATTCCTCCGTACTCTGTCTTCTTCTCTCTTCCTTCTCTTTCGGTCACTTTAGAGGTTTCCAAATTGAATATCTGTGGCGCGATCTGGTCAACGTTGGGGAGTCGGGCCAATCGGGGATCCTGTAACGGTCGCGGTTGACCATCCGCTCAGCCCAAAGTAACATCTTGTCCGCGACCCGTAACAATATATATGTATATATATATATGTATATATATATATATATATATATATATATATATATATATATATATATATATATATATATATATATATATCTGTATATATATATATATATACATATATATATATATATATATATATATATATATATATATATATATATATATACGTATATATATATGTATGTATATATATATATATATATATATGTATATATATATATATATACATATATATATATATATATATATAATTATATATATATATATATGCAGATATATACACCTTAATACATACACACACAAACACACACACACGCACACACACACACACACACACACGGGGGAGTGTGTCACGGACACACACATCTCCTTTTTTCATTTCTGTTCCTCACAATTCTGTCTCTCTCTTATTCACAGACACACACGCACACAAACACATACATACATACACACACACACACACACACACATACACACACACGGGGGAGTGGGTCACACACACACACACACACACACACACACGGGGGGGGGGGGGGGGGAGTGGGTCACACACACACACACACACACACACACACACACACACACACACACACACATCTCATTTTTTCCTTTCTGTTCCTCACAATTCTGTTTCGCTCTTATTCACAGACACACACGCACACGAACACATACATCCACACACACACACACACACACACACACATGCACACACACACACACACACACACACATGCACACACACACACACACACACACGCACACACACACACACACACATTGTTGCGGTTTTGAGTTTTGGTAACAGTCAGTATAATAAAGGTTAAATTTCCCCCTCATAGTTAGTCACACAAGCAACATGTAGTCTCGCGATAGTGTAGTTATCTCTTAGTATTTGTGAGCTTAGTCCTTTTCCTATGTTAGTTCTACATTGATTAGAGTAAGGAGAATAGGTCCTACTTCTACTTCCATTGACTATCCCGCCTCCCTAGCCTCATGCCTCTTTGTGCTGCCTTTGGTTCATTTCGGCGCGAATTAACACGAGGCAGGCCTAGGAGGGTCGGGGCGGGACTGAATGAGGGCGGCAGAGGAGCTGACGGTAAGCGCGAGCCGCCATTCAGGGCTCAGATGGTGTGGCGGCAGCACTGCGTCACAGGGCGTGGTTGGAAGGTTCGAGAAGGGTCGAGAAGGTTCGGGGCGTATCAATATAAGCGGTTCCGCAAAGCCCCCAAGAGGACTCGCAAGCAGTAAGAGCGAAAAGGACTGACGAGAAGGACTCGCAAGTGAAGAGCGCGTGAGTAAGGAGGACTCGCGAGCAGCTCTATTTAAGAGAGCAGTAAGAGGACTGAGTTGGCATTAAGTGGAGAAAGACGCGCATGAACCGGGATACGCGCTCATATGAAAGTAACGCTCGGTTGAGCTTGAAGCCGAGCCGCGTACAGTGCATTGAGTTACACGAGTGATAACGCGCTGTGTAACCGCCAGCCGTGTTGAGAGACGCGTACGTTTTCCTTCCTATCTCATCGGCTGCCTTTTGTTCGGGAGACGCGCTACGAGGATCCTTCCACCGCCTGCTTGCCTTCCTCGTGGGACGTGCGGGGACCGTGGAGAGCCAGACGGGGCCGTTCCTGGACGACCACGTCGACGCGTTTGGCCTGAATGTCAACCTGCCTGCAATTCCCTGTGTGAGTGTGATGGGCCCGAGTCTGGGAGTTAAGAATAAGACTGTTTAAGTGCTGCTCTGTGTCTCTGCGTCTCCCGATCATTGTACATACGTGTGGGAATAATAATTAAACCTGTGTTCTTCCTTTCCATTCGATCGTTCTTGTGATTTCCTCATTGACTAAGCGTGGTACGAATAGAACCGCTCGAATCGGGATTACAAACGTGAGTGGCAAAGCGTAAACGATGCTCTGCCCCTCTCCCCAAGTGCAGAATACCTAATTGCAACTTTTTATTGTGACTAGGTCGAAAGAATGAAACATTCCAACGATATAAAGAATACAGCTCAAATGGAAAAGTCCCATGGAAAAAAAGTCTTTAGGGCGGTGTATAAGAACATTACATTGCACCTTTCTGTCCCACGAAAACCAAAGTTACTCTTTTCGTTACAGCATACAAAATGACATTTTAAAAATTAAAGTCATGAACTTCTTTAAAGTGTACGTGCACATAGCTTAGAAAATAAGAACGAAAAAATATCTCTCGGCAATCTCCCATCTGTGTTTATTTATTTATTTTACACATGTGAATTACATCGATGGAATGAATGGAGTGTTCAAACAGGATTACCTTTAGATGAATGAAATTGGAACGAAGAAATATCTGTCGGCAATTTCGAATGAATCTCTGCTCCTCTCCCCACATTGTTGACTTTTTTGTGACGACTCTCACCAAAACAGAAAAGTAATACATCTTAACGGAAAAGAAAAAGCGAATTTGTAATATATTTTGACATTTTCCCGTCTGAGTTATTTGGGCGGTGTATGATATCGCGTACCATCGTGCCGCGATTTTTAAATATATCTCGGCATTTTCCCGCGTGTGCGTGAATTTTCTCAATTTTTGCTGACACCGAGTCTAAAACCATCGATAAAAATGAAATCAGATGGTGAATTAGAGTCGAGATAAAGCCGTGAGGGAGAGTCGAGATAAAGCCGTGAGGGAGACTCAATTAACTTTATGTTACAGACCTTTGAAAATTCATTTCGTTCTATAAACGGTAACTTTCATCAAATTTTCTTTCCGTTTTTTTTCAACCGAGTCTAAAACCATGTTAGCGACTGTGAAATATGAAATGAGATATCGAATTAGAGTTGAAATAAAACTGAGAGAGAGGAAGACACCACGTGCCTAGCAAAAGAGGCCTCAAAGCGAAGCGAGTAAACAAAATGGTGGATATTTGTTTTTGAAGCCTCTTCCAGAATGGGTGGAGCTACTCCCTCAATGGACGAGGCCACACCCCCGGACAGGCTCACAGACATATCACAGACAGACAGAATCACCTATGGAGAATATAATATAGATATTGTCGCGTTCCAGGCGATTAAAATCCTTCCAAGGAAACGGATTGCTGAACAAGCTTTAACTCCAAAACGTTCAGTTTAAATGTATGGCGGAGTTAATACATGTGGGGGGTGGGGGGGAGGAGGGGCGGGGTTGGAGGAGGAGGATGCTGAAGAACGTTTACCTGAAGGGATCCCACCAGCAGTCCTTAAACCTGCAGAAAATAACTCGCACGAAACAGATTTAAAATGTACAAAAAGAAACAAGTTTTATTAAAAGAAATGCCGGTAACAAAGAAACGCACGATCAAATAATTTCCTAAATTGGGACGTCCCCACAGACTTGAAACACAGATACAGGGAAAGATAACTGAAAATAATGTGTGTGTGGGTGCACTTAACTCTGATCAGTGGTGGAGTCTCGTCAGGGGTCATCAAAATTGTCCAGGGCATTGGTGGGAACCGCCCGGTCATTGGCGGGAACCGATCGCTCCCACGTTGCTAGGCCTCCGTCCGCCCTCGTTCACTAGGATGGGGCTAAATAACATGCCCCGCCCCCTCGTGATGGGGATGAATATACAAGCTTAATCCGAACACATGGTCTAAACAAGTACTTATTACATCAAGGTTTCCACACGACATTCGGAGTACCTACCTATACAAATCTACCTGGACTAAATTATGTCTACCCCCACAAATGTAACACAGCCCCCCCGCCCCAGAACCGTACCCCCCCCCCCCCCCCCAAGGTTCATTGCAGGCGCTACCATCCCAGTCTTACCACTGACCGACTCACACTTAATTCGCCTATGAAATAAATCAGGAGGGCTGTGGGAAGTGAGCCGTAACTACTGACCTATCCTCCTTAACGTTCTACCCCCTATAGCAAAAATTCACATTTCAAATATTTACAGTCATTAGGATCCTCTTTCCTAACCCCTGGGGAGGAAGAGAAAAACAGCAACACACAAAAACCGACCTTAACCACAACACTTAACCATCAACAATGCAAAAATTCAAAAACTCCAAAAACATTTGTACAACCCCTTCCTTCAGACCACGTCCCCTGGTGGATGCCACAAGACTCAACGTTACCTGTGGGGCCATCCCAATGTACCCCAAATTTATGTGGGTCCTGTCCTGGTGTTACAGGTGAGTGACATGGCTCGGTGTATTTCGCCCACATTCATTCACACAAACCCATAACCACTCATAAACGTTTCCAAAATCAACAAAACCACAAAAATCATGACAGAGCACGTAGTTCAGCCCCCTGCAGGACCATGGCATAGATGTCATTACACATGTGTGTGCGTTTCTACTTGGCAGCGGGGAGGCACCGTACAAGCAAGATAGTGGGGGCGCTTCAGGCTGTGGTGCCCGCAGTCCAAACACAAGTCACCCAACTTACGACTTCTTCACCCCCGCCCCTCCACCCCCTTTAACTCTTTGCCCCCTGAAAGCCAAACAGATCCTTACGCTGTCATCCTGCCAGGGAGGTCTTCACACCAGGCTCCATCGCCTCAGGCTTCCACACAGCCTCACGGGTCGCCAAAGGCCTCAATGCCGCAGAGCGCCCAAACAGACCCCCACCACTGACGGGCTCCCAATTTCCAGACACCACTGGCTGCCAGGGGCAATTACCACAGAGGGGGCCGCAGTCACCGCTCCTCCAGAGCTTGATCCGTACCTGCGGACACACACACCTTCCCCACCCACAAAAACATTTCCTCCCCCGCTGCCATTCAATTCTCAACCACATTATCAGAGAAGATGTCACAAAAAGATGCTGCCATGGCCTGCTTTCATGTGAAATCCCCAGTCACATTTTAAATTTCTAAACGCATTTCAATAATCACTCCATCATAACTCAGTCTCCATCCTCACAACCACACAACCACACAACAACACAAAAACCTTTATACATAAACAAACGGCCCCCACAAGACTCTTTGAGGCACACATTCCAATCCCCTCACCAGCCATGCCATCACTCTCACCCACCCCCTACTCCAAATTACTCATGTCCCCAATTTATAAGCAAGTACTGAAGCCTGGGACAGTACACATGAAGTCACTTCCCTTAAGTGCAGGTAGTTGCAGGTTGGTTGGGTCCAAGAGTGCCATCCACCACACCTAGTTTCTCCCGCACCCTTCCAATCCATCCAGGAGCTTCCCGATCCTGGTAGGGGCTCAATCTTACCCTGCGCAGTCAACTTGGTGTGAGCGAACTCTTCTGTTTTTGAACGTTTCTGTTTTTTTTGATCCAATATGGCTGCCAGACCACGTGAGCGATGACATCATAAATTTATATTCTCTAAATAATTGTTGCATAGATCATGCTCAATAAATTTCAAGCTGATCAGACCAAGTGTTTTCCCTGTCGAATTATGAGAACATAATTATGGCACCGATGATGTCATCGTTAACAACACCTATTCCCCATATGGAGTTATTTACAATGAGCCGCGTTTCAATTTTTTCCATAGAGCGGTTTTGGAGATATGGAGGTGCAACCTTTTTCGGTTTTTCCAAGATGGCACCTGTAACACATGACCGATGACGTCATGGTTATCACTAAAATATTCTAAAGGAGGAGGCGCTCCTGTGGTGAATATTTTGTGTCCATCAGACCAACAGTTGCTGAAATTTTTAAAATAATGATCGGATTGATAAGTGTTGTATTTGTCAAATTATGACATAACGAAGGCACCGATGACATCATCATTAACATATCTTATTCCCCATGGGGAGTCAGTGGCAATGAGCCAGGTCTCAATTTTTTCCATTGAGCGGTTTGGGAGATATAGAGGTGTAACGTTTTTCCAAGATGGCGCCTGTACCACGTGACCTATGACGTCATAATATTCATTAAAATATTCTACAGGAGGAGGCCCTCCTATGGTGAAAATTTCATGTCAACCGGACGAACGGTTGCCGAGAAAATGAATTTTTAAAATGCAGACACGGCAGACGTACGTACGTACCTGAATGCTTAACCCCGCTTTTGGCTGCGCGAGCGCAGGGTATAAACAATGACACTAAATTCCTAACCAAGAGACCCTCCAGCAGACTCAAATACAGACCCAGGGAGAAATAAATGAAAGTAAAAATGTGGTGTGCAGCGTTTGCTTGGTACTCAGCTTGGCATCCTTGACCATCCCGGGCCGTCACCGGTCCCGCGTCCCTGCGTGGGAAAACACACGTTGACGCAAAGTCGCGTTCACCGCCTGCCGCCGACGCGAAGCGAACAGGCCAGCGCTCCTCCCATGTCCTTCTCACTCGGCTGCACCGAGCTCCGACCGGCGACCGTCCCGAACTTCCCAGGTGCACACGGCACGAAACGCAGCCGTCACGAACCAACACCAAGGAGAGGAAAGAGAAGGATACGTCCGCTCCAAACCAAGACCGCTGGATTGTGCTGCAGCATATTTGTGATCGTTTCTGCCCTGCGACGCAAACAGCTGCATTGACAAAAGGTCGCCACAACAACCGCATCAGTGTCTCTACTGTGCGGAGGCGCTTAAGAAGTGGCAAGACGGGTGGCAAGACGTCCTTGCAGAGGTCGAGTGTTGAACGCAGTGCATCGGCGGAACAGACTAAGATGGTGTCTGCAGCATTGCCGCTGGACACAGCAACAGTGGAGTGCAGTCTTGTTCAGTGATGAGTCCAGATTTTGCCTCCATGCTGCTGATGGGCATCAACGGGTATGGTGCAGAGGTGGGGAAAGGTATGCATCATGCTGTATTCGCCAGATCAATCGTTGGGGAGGACCCAGTGTGATGGTATGGTCCGGCATTTTCACCCATTTCAGGACACGTCTGGTCATCATCGAAGGCAATCTCACTAGTCAGCGTTATGTCAGTTAAGTTTTGAGACCTCATCTGCTGCCATTTCTCCAGGCTCATCCTGACATCGCAGTTTTCCAGCAGGACAACGCTCGACCCCATGCTGCTCGCCTGACCACCAACTTCCTCCAGGAACAGGGTGTTGACGTGATGCCTTGGATGCCTTATTCCCCTGACCTCAATCCCATTGAGCATTTATGAGATGAGCTTGGTTGACGTCTTGCATCGAGGAGATCAACGGCTGTCAATCGGCAAATGCTCATTCAAGGCTTGCAGGAGGAGTGGGACAGACTTCCCAGGACCGCCTCAGACGCCTGGTACAGAGCATGCATCGGAGGTGTACAGCCTGCATCACAGCTCAGGGAGGACACACACGATATTGAGGACTGCTGTCATTCTGTCCTTGACTCTGTTAGGGGTGTTGTGTCCATTCCTGTGTCATTTTGTTTTGACTGTATTCAGGTGCATGCCTTTGTGTTGCAGTGCTGTAACTTTTGTTGCACCACCCCTTGTGATGTTCATGCTTTTTGTTTTTTGTGATTGAGGCAACCTCTTGCTTATTGACACCAGCGTGACTCGGCGTGCTCCGCGCGCCTCACCACACGTCGTTTCAGAGGGGTAGGCATCTTTGACCATTTCGGTGTCTTTTGGGTCTTCATGGTGTTTTGGGCCTTCAGGGCCATTTGGGTCTTCAGGGTCATTTGGGTCTTCAGGGTCTTTTGGGTCTTTGGTGTCTTCAGAGGCTTTTGGGTCTTAAGGGTCTTCGGTGTCTTTTGGGTCTTCAGGGTCTTCAGGGGCTTTTGGGTCTTAAGGGCCTTTTGGTTCTTCTTGGTCTTTAAGGGTCTTTGGGTCTTTTTGGGTCGACGGGGTCTATTGGGTCTTTAGGGTATTTTTGGTCTTCGGGGTTTTTTTTTTTGTTTTGTTTTTTTTGTATACAGAGTCGAGGCTCGTGAAAGAGCTAACATTTATCAAACAAACAAATCAAACAAATCAGTAAACAAAGTATATAAAAAGGGGAGCGGTCGACAAGATGGGGAGAGAAGGGGAGGAAGCACACAAACACAACATTTGAGAGCAGGGACATCGGGAGATGTTTTTGGAGGGAGAGGGACTGGGGGGAGGCAGGATAGGTATAAAACGCAAGGACACCAAGGACTTCCAAGAAAGAAGTCAAAAGTCACCTCAAAAAAGTGGATTTGGGGTGAAATTAGCGGGGGTAGAAAAGATCAAGGTTTTGGATTGGGGAAGATAAGAGATGGTGGTGAACAGCCGTTTTAAAGACCTGGAGGGAGGAGTGGGATTGAAGAGAGTGAGGGAGTTTGTTCCAGAGGCGGGAGAAAAGAGGAATGAAGGAGTGAAGGTGAGCAGAGAGTCTTGATTTTGGCAGTTTAACCATAAGAGGGTTGCAGGCAGATCTTGTGCGACCTCCAGGAATATTTGGGGGACAGAGCCCAGAGAGAGCTGGGGGAGCAAGGCCGGAGAGGAGTCGGTAGAAGACGGAAAGACCACCAACCTGCCTGCGGTGATTAAGTGAAAGGCTCTCGGAGATAGCGTCATCGCGGGAGATTCCAATGATTCTGAACGCTTTGGTTTCAACAGCGTGAAGACGAGTTAGGTGTGAGGCAGGAGCACCAGCCCAGAGGGGAGAGCAGTACTCCATTGAGCTGCGGATGAAAGCCTTGTATGTGGTGAGGAGCTCAGGTGTGCCAAGGAAGGACTTCGCACGACGGAGGATGCCCAGTCGGCGACTGGCTTTGGACGCCAGCTTGGAAATGTGGTTTTCCCAGGAAAGATCATGGCAGATAGTGAGATCCAAAAGCTTGAGTGACAGAACTTCTTGGAGAGGATTATTCAGAAAGTAGATGGGAGGATTGTCCAGTCGGTCTTTTTGGAGAGACATCGTAAGAGTATGAGATTTGTCAGGATTGAAAGACATGTTCCACTTGTTTGCCCAGTCTGTGATTTTGTCCAGGTCTGCAGAGAGTGAGGAGGCTGCAGACTGCCGATCTGAGGGATGAGGAATGGAGTGGCAGAGAGTGGAGTCATCAGCAAAGAGATAGAGAGGATTTTCAAGAGAGTCAGAGAGATCATTGATGAAGGACAAAAAAAGCACAGGGCGCAGAACACTGCCTTGGGGAACTCCAGCCTGAACAGGAAGAGGAGATGAGAGAAACCCATTCAGGGCCACACGTTGACTACGACTAGAGAGGAAGTCCGCCAGCCATGCGTGGAGATTTCCATGGATACCAAAGGAGGAGAGTTTGGTGAGCAGAGCGTGGTGCCAGACCGTATCGAAGGCGTGTGATATGTCGAGGGAGACAGCTCTAATTTCCTGTTTGGCATTGAGGACCTCCATCCATTGTTGAGACAGCAGAAGCAGCATGTCCAGAGTAGAGTGACCTGGTCTGAAACCAAATTGGGGTCTTTTTGGTCTTCGGGTGTTTTGGGTCTTTGGGTGTTTTGGGTTTTCTGGGTGTTTGGGGTTTTTGGGTATTCAGGGTCTTTTTGAGCCTCAGGGCCTTGAAGGGTATTTTGGGTCTTTGGGGGTGTTTTGGGTCTTTCGGGTCTTTGGGGGTATTTAGGGTATTTTGGGGCTTCAGGGGTCTTGGTGGTCTGAAGGGTCTTGGGGGAATTAAAGGGTCGTCAAAGGTCTGAGGGGCCGAAGCCTTTTTATATGAATGACAGTTATATACAAGTACACATTCGCATAAATAAATACAAAACAATTACCAGACATTTGAATACAAATAAGTCAAACAATTCCGGAAGTGTACGAATTTGGGAGTATGGCTTCTTCTTCTTCATGATCGGCATCACACTTAACTCAGAAACGTGAGCCACATTCACCCAGAAACATGAGCCACTCCCCTTCCTCTCCTGCCTCCCCTCCCCTTCCCTCTCCCCAGCCCCTTCCCCCCTCCCCTTCCCCCCTCCCCTTCCCCCCTCCCCTCCCCCCTTTAAGATATAAATTCTCTGTAAAAGAGCCTCCACTTCTGACTGCTCCCCTTCCCCCTCTCCCCACCCTCCCTCCTCCTTCCCCCCTCCCTTTCCGCCCCCTCCCCTCCCCTTCTGCCCCTCCCGTCCCGTCCCCTCACCCTCCTCGTCCCCCTCCCCCCCCCCCTTTAAGATATGCATTCTCCGTAAAAGAGCTGCCACTTCTGACTGCTCCCCTTCCATCCTTCCCTTCCCTCCCTCCCCCCCTCCCCTTCCCTCCCTCCCCCCCTCCCCTTCCCTCCCTCCCCCCCTCCCCTTCCCTCCCTCCCCCCCTCCCCTTCCCTCCCTCCCCCCCTCCCCTTCCCTCCCTCCCCTTCCCTCCCTCCCCCCCTCCCCTTCCCTCCCTCCCCCCCTCCCCTTCCCTCCCTCCCCTCCCCTCCTCCTCCCCCTCCTCCTCCCCTCCTCCCCGTTGCCCTCCCCTCCCGCTCCCCCACCCCCTTTCACCTCCCCTCCCGCACCCCCGTTCCCCTCCCCTCCCCCGCCCGGCAACGGGTACTTCTGCTAGTTTCTATAAATATCGATATATAGATAACCGAGTTGTCTGTGTGTGTGTGTGTTCAGTTTTTGTGTGTCCGCGTTTTATTCAGAGATGGCTGAACGGATCTTCATCAAACTTTCAGATGTTCATCAGTGTGTGCCTGGGAGTGTTTCAGGCAAAAAAAAAAATTGGAAAAAATAAAGTTCGATTTTTGGAGTTAAAAAAAAAATTAAAAAAATCGCTCGATGGTGCCGAAGCCTTTTTAAATTAATGTCAGTTATATACAAGTACATATTCGCATAAATAAATACAAAACAATCACCAGACATCTATCTATAATTCCAGTAATCTCTGTACGTTTGTACGTCTGTTTGTCTGTGACCGCTGTTTCTCGACAACCACGGGTCCGATATACTTTTAACTTGCCAGGTATATTGCTGGGGACCCGAGGATGTGCCTTTTCAAGGTTTCATATTAATCGGACAATTACTTACCGAGCTATGTCCAAAAAACGATTCAACCAATCAGAGAGCAGCGAACGATCGCGTGTGCCGAACGTGGAGGACACACTCTGCCTCGGATGGCACATTTGAGAGCGTATTCATTTATTTCACGTTTGCAAACTATGTTGGCGTTAAACTATGTTTTAAAACTAATAAAACCGAATTTGCGATTCATTCGCTTTCCTGCGCGTTTGTGAACGCGATGGCGATTTCTTTACCAAACTCCGGAAGCCGTTCGCTTTGGACCAAACCATTGCATGTAAATAGAGGGGGGGGATTGTCACCGTACTCGCAAGCCGTTCGCTTTGGACCAAACCATTTCATGTAAATAGAGGGGGGGGGATATAATTTTAGATATAGATATAGTACGGGCAATGCCCTAGTTTGAATACAAATACCGGAATCAAATACAAATACATAAATCAAACAATACCGGAAGTGTACGAAGTCGGTAGTACGGCTTCTTCTTTTTCCTGATGGGCAACACACTTAACTCAGAAACGTGATGAACCCCACATTCACCCACCAGCATATATATGAACCCCCTTCCTCTCCTGCCTCCCTTCCCCTCCCCCTTCCCCCCTTGCCCCCCTCCACCCCTTACCTCCCTCCCCCCTTCCCTCCCTTCCCTCCCCTTTCCCCCCCTCCTTGCCCATTCCCCCCTACCTCCCCCCCTCCAACCCCTTCCCCCTCCCTCCAACCCCTTCCCCTCCTCCTCCCCCTTCCCCCCTCCCTCCTCCCCTCCAACCCCTTCCCCCCCTACAACCACTTGAGCCTGAGTTCATTACTGCACAGGCACACAAAAGTCATTTTAGTCAGGTTCACTATGTTAACAAATATAATTTCGTTCAAAATTTTGGTAGATGAGCAAAACTATACATTTTTGGAATATTCAGAGCATGAGGAATCCAAAAATTAATGTTTACATTTGCGTAGACACCTTTGCGAAAATGACACTCAGGACAGTGATGAAGATCGTCAGGTTCACAATGTTAACAAATATAATTTCTTTCAAAATTTTGGGATTAGCAAACCTGTACATTTTTGGAATCTTCAGAGCATGGAGAATCTGAAAATCAATGTTGGCATTTGCACAGACACCTGCATGGCCGCCATTTTGGATTTTGAAAATGGCCACCATAAAATACATATTTTGCGCGATCTCGGCTTCTAGTCAACCTAGAGACTTAATTCAATATGCTAATCCTATGTTTTCTGGGTCAAGGAATCCAATAAAGGCCTCAAAATAATGCTCAGGATTATAGAAAAGCAACAAACAAAGGAAATGGAAAACCATTGTCTTGAAGCACGCGGTGCTACGCGCGCGACTTGCTACCAAGGAGGAAGCGGACAACGCGGTAAGTTTAATGTTCTTTATTCAAAGAGGTCACTGTAGCACTGGCCTGCTCCGGGCTGCATGCCCGGTGTATATCCTGAGGCCACGCCTACCCCTCGGGCATGGCCGCCGCCCACTTGGTGCGCGGAATGATGTCACCACGCCAGTGGGCTTCCGTGTCCGCCACACGCGCCCCCCCCAGAATTCCCGCGCACCTGGAGGGCCAGTTTGCGGGGCAAACGGATGACCCGGCCGAAGCGCCCTCTGGCGACCGGCGGCATCTGGGGTGCAGGGATGCCCCCTGGCTGTACCCGGGATGGGTGCCGGACCGGGGCGCGGCGTGCCTGCGGTGCTGGGCGGTGCCGGGGGTCCGCCCGCAGGGGGGCGGCCCCGACGCGGGGCCGAGCCACTGGCGGTGGGTGGTCCAGTTCGAGGTGGGCCGGCTTGAGGCGGTCTATGGAGACCCGGTCAGGAGTGCCGCCGATGTCCAGGGTGAAATGTTTCACCCCGGTCTCCAGCACGCGGAAAGGCCCGTCGTACAGGGGCCGCAGTGGTGTCCGGTGGGCGTCGTGCCGGACGAAGACGTACTCCGCGGTGCGAAGCTCCGGGGCGACGTGTGTAGGAGGGTGCCCGTGGTGCGCCGTCGGCACTGGGGCGAACCTCCGGGCAGTCTCCTGCAGCGCAGAACGCTCCTGCGCCGCGGACCAAGGTGCCGTGGGGTCGGGGAGGAACTTGCCCGGCACACGCAGTGGTTGTCCAAAGACCAACTCCGCCATGGATGCGCGCAGGTCCTCCTTGGGCGCCGTCCGGAGGCCCAGCAGGACCCAGGGGAGCCTGTCGACCCAGCCGCCGTCGCGGAGGGTGGCCCGGAGCGCGGCCTTCAACGAGCGGTGGAACCGCTTGCACAGGCCGTTGGCCTGGGGGCGGTAGGCTGTGGTTCAGTGTAGCTGGACCCCGAGCCCCCGCGCGACCGCGGCCCAGAGCTCCGAGGTGAACTGGGGGCCGCCGTCGGACGCGATATCCGAGAGGGCGCCGAACCGGGCGACCCAGGTGGCGATGAACGCCTGCACGACGTCTGCCGCCATCGTCGCCGCCAAAGGCACGGCCTCCGGCCACCGGGTGGTGCAGTCCACCATGGTAAGGACATGGGTGAAACCCCGCGAGGGGGGCAGAGGTCCCACCAGGTCCACGTGCACGTGGTCGAACCTACGTGCCGGCACCGTAAGCGGGGCCAATGGGGCCTGGGTATGCCGGTGCACCTTCGCGCGCTGGCACGCGAGGCATGTCCTGGTCCAGCCGCGGACGGCCTTCCGGAGGCCATGCCAGACAAACTTGTCGGCGACCAACCTCTGGGAGGCCTTCTTGCCGGGGTGGGACAGGCCGTGGATGGCGTCAAAAACCTGGCGCTGCCAGCCTGCGGGCACGAGGGAGACGTCGCAAATGAGGGCCGTGCCCGCGCCGTCGAAGGGCACCTCGGTGACGCAGAGGCCCGTGATGGTGGTCCGCAAGGCCTGGACCCCGGGTTCAGCGGCCTGGTCCGCCGCCATCCGGGCATAGTCGATGCCAAGGTGGACTGCGTGGGCGACGGCCCGGGAAAGGCAGTTGGCCACTGGGTTGTCCTTTCCCGCGACGTGTCGGATGTCCGTCGTGTACTGGGACACGGCCGCGTGGTGACGCTGTTGCCAGGCCGAACACGGCTCGGCGACCTTGCCCATCGGGAAAACCAGCGGCTTGTGGTCGACGAAGGCCGTGAACGCACGGCCCTCGAGCAGATGGCGGAAGTGCCTGACCGCCAGGTGAAGCCCAAGCAACTCGCGGTCGAAGGTACTGTAATGGCGTTCAGGCGGGCAAAGCTGCCGGCTGAAGAACGCCAGCGGTTGCCAAGCACCACGCACCCATTGCTCGTGCACCGCGCCCACCGCGTAGTCCGAGGCGTTTGTGGTGAGGGCGATCGGTGCATTGGGTGCCGGGTGCGCGAGCATGGTGGCGTTGGCCAAGGCGAGCTTCACGCCCGAGAACGCCGCGTCCATCTGCTCGGTCCAGGTAACGTCACCTTTGCCCGGCTTCCCTCGAAGGGCCTCGTGTAAGGGGCGCAGGAGCTGGGTGATGCGGGGCAGGAACCGATGGTAAAAGTTTACCATGCCCAGGAACTCCTGGAGCCCCTTGATCGTGCGCGGGCGCGGAAACCCCTTCACCGCCTCCACCTTGGCCGGTAGGGGGACGGCCCCGTGCCTGGTGACGCGGTGCCCCAAAAAGTCGATTTCAGCGACACCGAACCGGCACTTGGCGGGGTTCACGATCAGGCCATGCTGGCCCAGACGTTCGAAGAGCGTGCGGAGGTGACGAAGGTGCTCTTCGCGGGACACGCTGGCGACGAGGATGTCGTCCAGGTAGACGTACAAAAAATCCAAGCCGCGCAAGACGCTGTCCATGAGGCGCTGGAACGCCTGAGCCGCATTTTTCCAACCGAAGGGCATCCGAAGAAATTCGAAAAGCCCGAATGGCATGATGACAGCCGTCTTCGGGATGTCCTCCGGCCTGACAGGGACCTGATGGTAGCCGCGTACGAGGTCCACCTTTGAAAAGAAGGACATCCCCGCCAACCGGGCGGAGAAGTCCTGGATGTGGGGGACGGGGTAGCGGTCGGGGGTGGTGGCGTCGTTGAGGCACCGGTAGTCCCCGCACGGTCGCCATCCCCCACCGGGCTTGGGCACGATGTGGAGCGGGGACGCCCACGCGCTCTCGGAGCGCCGCACGATGCCGAGCTGCTCCAGCGTAGCGAACTCCGCTTTAGCTACGGCGAGCTTCGTCGGCTCGAGGTAGACCGGTGGCCCGGCGGTGGGGATGTGATGTTCCACCCTGTGCTTGACGGTCCCCGCCGAGAAGGTGGGCCGCGTGAGGGCCGGGAAACCCGCGAGGAGGCAGGCGAATTCGTCCGCTGCCGGAAGCGTACAGATGAACCTGGCCGGAACGGACCCGCTCAGCAAGCCGCTCGGCGAGCCGCTCAGTGAGCCGCTCTGTGAGCTGCTCAACGAGGCGGGCAGCGCGCACGCGAGCGAGCTGAACGTCTCAACCTGGACAAGCCTTCTGCGCTTTACATCGACCAGTAATCCATTAGCACATAAGAAGTCCATGCCGAGCAGTGCCATGGGCACGTCGGCCGTAACGAACGACCAACGGAAAACCTGCCCTCCGAACCGCAGAGAGAGACAGCGTTTTCCGTACGTGCGTGTCGTACCATATACTATAGACGTACCATTGGCCGCAAGCAGTGCGGGACCTCGGCCTGCGGTGTGCTTGTCGGACGTACCGGCAGGAACGACACTCACCTGCGCCCCCGTGTCGCACAGGTAACGGCGCCCGGACAAGGTGTCCGTTATGTACAGAAGGCTGTTTGAATTGCCGACGCTCACCGTTGCCACCGAGCGCCGGCTCGCCCGTTTCCCGACCTGCCGAATGAGCACAGCGGGCGACACTGCCGAGCCTCGTGGCCGAACTTGGTGTGGAAGAAACACCAGGCGGGCAGCTGCGGCGTCGGAGGCCGCGGTTTTCTTTGCGGCGGCGGCGGTAGTGGTGGGCGGGGCGTGGCAGTGGACACGAGGTGCGGTGCATCGGGGAAAGCCTCGGGAGCCTCGGGAGCGGCAACCGTGCCAAGATTCGCCTGCGTGTCCAAAGCCGCATAGTATTTGTCGGCCTAGGCAGCGAGCGCACGGGGTTCCGTTAACGCGGAACCAGCCAAAGCGAGGCGCACTCGTGCTGGTAAGCTGGCGTCGAAATAACGCCCGGAATAGAGCGTTCGGGGTTTCGTCGCCCATGAGTGCCAGCATATGGTCCATACGGACCGACGGTCACGTGTCCCCGATCTCGGGGAAGTCCAAGAGGCGATCGGCCCATGCGTCCACCGTAAGGCCGAACGTGGCGAGGAGGAGACGCTTGACCGCCTCGTACTTGCCGTCGGCAGGTGGATCCCTTAGGACCGATACGACGTGGGTGGCCGTGCCGGGCCCGAGGGCGGCGACCATGTGGCAGTACATGGTCTCGTCCACCGTGATGCCTCAAAGTCGGAACTGGGCTTCCGCCTGCAGGAACCAAACTTCGGCTTGTGACTCCCAGAATTCGGGGAGCTTGATGGAGACCGCGTTGGTAGCCATTGTTGCGGTGGTTTCGGGTGGTCAGCGACGGCTGACTCGAATGTCGGAGGTCACCAATGAAGCACGCGGTGCTACACGCGCGACTTGCTACCATGGAGGAAGCGGACAACGCGGTAAGTTTACTGTTCTTTATTCAAAGAGGTCACTGTATCACTGGCCTGCTCCGGGCTGCGCGCCCGGTGTATATCCTGAGGCCATGCCTACCCCTTAGGGCGTGGCCGCCGCCCACTTGGTGCATGGAATGATGTCACCACGCCAGTGGGCTTTCGTGTCCGCCACAGTCTTTATATTTGTGATATAACTGTATTACATAATACATGATATTGCAAGTCCTTTGAAGTTATAGGTTGTTATAGGAAGTTATAGGTAGTATCAGATTGAACTATAAGTCCTATAAACAGGATCTACGAGGTCTATACCGTTCAGGAATATGCTTTTACAGATCTTCATCACTGTCCTGAGTGTCATTTTCGCAAAGGTGTCTACGCAAATGTAAACATTAATTTTTGGATTCCTCATGCTCTGAATATTCCAAAAATGTATAGTTTTGCTAATCTACCAAAATTTTGAACGAAAAAACATAGTGAACCTGACTATTTTATGGATCAAACACTGAAACCAGAATCGAGTCACATAACACTGGTCAACAGCCAAATTGGTTCTGACTTATTTTCAACTGTTTCTAACTAATTTGGTGCCCACGAATCCGAATCTGACCTTAAAATTTCGCTATCATGTAACCTTGACGTAGTACATCATAAGTGTGGAAAAAATCTTTCGAGCATGCAAATTTCTTGATTAAGTCTCAATAAGTCTCTTTATTGTCACAAAAAAATTATATGAACTTAAAGTTTTTATTTACATCACATTTAAAAAATGTAAATCTCCAAAAATAATATGAACTTTATAAAATATCACAAAAATAATATGAACTTTAAGTTTTTATTTACATCACAAAAAACAATGTAAATCTCCAAAAATAATATGAACTTTATAAAATATCACAAAAATAATATGAACTTTAAGTTTTTATTTACATCACAAAAAGCAATATAAATCTCCAAAAATAATATGAACTTTATAAAATATCACAAAAAATAATATGAACTTTAAGTTTTTATTTACATCACAAAAAACAATGTAAATCTCCAAAAATAATATGAACTTTAAGTTTTTATTTACATCACAAAAAACAATGTAAATCTCCAAAAATAATATGAACTTTAAGTTTTTATTTACATCACAAAAAACAATGTAAATCTCCAAAAATAATATGAACTTTAAGTTTTT
This sequence comes from Myxine glutinosa, assembly GCF_964187855.1. Taxonomy (NCBI): domain Eukaryota; kingdom Metazoa; phylum Chordata; class Myxini; order Myxiniformes; family Myxinidae; genus Myxine; species Myxine glutinosa. The sequence goes on from NC_136271.1 coordinate 118,434,241, forward strand.
ATTTACATCACAAAAAACAATGTAAATCTCCAAAAATAATATGAACTTTATAAAATATCACAAAAATAATATGAACTTTAAGTTTTTATTTACATCACAAAAAAACAATGTAAATCTCCAAAAATAATATGAACTTTAAGTTTTTATTTACATCACAAAAAACAATGTAAATCTCCAAAAATAATATGAACTTTATAAAATAGCACAAAAAATAATATGAACTTTAAGTTTTTATTTACATCACAAAAAACAATGTAAATCTCCAAAAAATAATATGAACTTAAAGTTTTTATTTACATCACAAAAAACAATGTAAATCTCCAAAAATAATATGAACTTTATAAAATATCACAAAAATAATATGAACTTTAAGTTTTTATTTACATCACAAAAAACAATGTAAATCTCCAAAAATAATATGAACTTTATAAAATATCACAAAAATAATATGAACTTTAAGTTTTTATTTACATCACAAAAAACAATGTAAATCTCCAAAAATAATATGAACTTTATAAAATATCACAAAAATTAATATGAACTTTAAGTTTTTATTTATATCACATAAAAAAATGTAAATCTCCAAAAATAATATGAGCTTTATAAAATATCACAAAAAATAATATGAACTTTAAGTTTTTATTTACATCACAAAAAACAATGTAAATCTCCAAAAAATAATATGAACTTTAAGTTTTTATTTACATCACAAAAAACAATGTAAATCTCCAAAAATAATATGAACTTTATAAAATATCACAAAAATTAATATGAACTTTAAGTTTTTATTTATATCACATAAAAAAAATGTAAATCTCCAAAAATAATATGAACTTTAAGTTTTTATTTACATCACAAAAAACAATGTAAATCTCCAAAAATAATATGAACTTTAAGTTTTTATTTACATCACAAAAAACAATGTAAATCTCCAAAAATAATATGAACTTTATAAAATATCACAAAAAATAATATGAACTTTAAGTTTTTATTTACATCACAAAAAACAATGTAAATCTCCAAAAATAATATGAACTTTAAGTTTTTATTTACATCACAAAAAACAATGTAAATCTCCAAAAATAATATGAACTTTATAAAATATCTCCAAAAATAATATGAACTTTAAGTTTTTATTTACATCACAAAAAACAATGTAAATCTCCAAAAATAATATGAACTTTAAGTTTTTATTTACATCACAAAAAACAATGTAAATCTCCAAAAATAATATGAACTTTATAAAATATAACAAAAATTAATATGAACTTTAAGTTTTTATTTATATCACATAAAAAAATGTAAATCTCCAAAAATAATATGAACTTTAAGTTTTTATTTACATCACATTAAAAATGCTTCTGAACTTTACTTTTGCGTTTGTAGGAGCAATCACTTTCACGCTGTAAAGTCCAACAGTAGTCGCCCATCATGTTTGGATTGAATCGGCCTTGATATCGAGTCTCCATGATGGCAATTTCCTGATGAAACCTTTCTCCAAGTTCATCATTGACATCGCCAAGATTTTGTGGAAAGAAGTCCAGATGAGAATGGAAGAAATGTATCTTGAGTGACATTCGAGCACCGAGCGCCTGGTAACTCTTCAACATCTTGTCCACAAGCTCTTCATAATTTGGTGCTCGAAAATTTCCAAGGTAATTGTTAGCAAGAGCCACAAAGCTATCCCAAGCAACGCTTTCCAGCTCAGATAGTCTCGTTACAAAGTCCTGATTCGTGAGTACAAGACGAATTTCGGCTGTGGCTGAAATTCCTATGGTATACTGGTTCTCAAAAACTGGATGTGCTCGTGAAAATTGGATATCATAATCGGAATCCACAGGTTCATGTTGGTTAGAATCACCTCAAAATATACTAGAACCATAAAACTTTTAAAATTTTGTTGACCATTGTAATCAAAGCTTATTCCAGGTTAATATTGTGGAACAAAATCACAGGATTTGAAGAGGTTATGACCCCACTGCTATGTTAAAGGTTGACTATCAAAAAGGGTCCCTGTTTCTTGATCTTGGTGTACATTCTATACCCTAAGAAGCCGTCCATCAAACTGTCTTTGAAAGCTTAACTTCTGAGCTCAATCCATACAAGCTGTCACTTAATTACCAAATCAGGAGCCGGTTTAACGTCAGTGTCCCGTCAAGGTCATGGACCATCACAGTCAGCCATTGCATTGGTAATTCTGCCTACCCCTCTGACATTAACCGTCCAAAGGAGGACGTAGACATAACAAATTGCATACCTTGGCTTTCACAACGTGCTGATTGCGGGGTGATGATGCAGCAGGGTCTGAATGCTGTAAAAGAGCTGGCGTGTTGACATGCGGACAGCTTCATCTCTCAGCCGGAGGCGTAGTGTGATGCAACGCTGTGCCAGGTTTTGATTCACTCCCTCCAGTGGCTCACGAGGAATTCGGATTGATAATCTTCTACAAGAAAGGGATAATATCTCCTTTCAGGGTCAAATGAGTTGCTTTTCCTTTTGCTCGATACTGAGCTGAAGCAAACTCGTAAAACAAACTCCGTTGCCTTGTACTTCTTAACTGCATCTGAGTGAAACTGCCAAATTCAGAACCACTGGTCACCTCCACTCACTCTTCCTTTTTTTCCCCTCACCTGTGGCACCAACTACCACACTCCCTTCAATCTCATTCTTCACTCCTGGTCTTCAAGAAAGCTGTTCAGCACCATCTCAGGTCATCACCCATTCAAAACCATGACCTTTTATACACCCATGAAACCACCCCTAGCACTTGTGTTCTCCCCTACACCTCATTATCCACATCCCTTGTTTGTCCATCTCTTGTTTATCTATTTTCTTCTGTCTTGCAGTTAGCATTTCCCCCTTTCTCCGTCTGCTGTTAGTTTACTTATGTTGCATCCTGACCCTTTCTGTGTTCTAGCTCTTCCACAAGCCTTGACTATATATATATGTATATATGAGAAGACCAGGCTCATTCTTCCAAGTCAGCTGGTACTCATTTTGCTGACCACAGAAGGATGACAGGTATATTATGCAACCCCTCCTGGTGTTAAATAAATGGCATGACAGGGGCTTTAACTCAGGACCCTGAGATCTCAAGCCAGCCACCTTAACCGTTAAGCCAACACCAGGAGTGTGTGTGTGTGTGTGTGTGTGTGTGTGTGTGTGTGTGTGTGTGTGTGTGTGTGTGTGTGTGTGTGTGTGTGTGTGTGTGTGTATATATATATATATATATATATATATATATATATATATATATATATATATATATATATATACATATATATATATATATATACACAAAGAATTAAGTTAAGCACCCCTACACAACGAATTAAGGTAAGCACCCCCTAATATATATTCTTTGTGTATATGTATACATTGGCATATATTCTAAGGTATGTGAGATCAAATAATGATTGGTATGACATTAGTTATTGACGTTATTGACGTTATTGACGTCACTTACACGTTATTGACATTACACGTTATTGACGTTATTGACGTTATTGACGTTATTGACGCAAAGATCGCTAGAGGTCTTCTCAGAACAATGACTGTACGTTAGAAAACATAAACGTCATCCACACTGTCCGTGATGGACCTATAGCTCCATACTTAAATTGAGGTGAAAATATGCGTAAAATTCCCAAAAATTTTCACCTTAAATTATGCAGAATAAAATATTGAAAACGGCATGATTGTTATGTTTTTATGTGACCATAATATCACTTCTCCAGAAAATATAGCAATATTATGGGTATATTACACTGTTTTGACGACAACAAACTTGTAATGTGCGAGGTTGTAAAAAAACGGGGGGGGGGTGCTTAACTTAATTCTTTGTGTATATATTCGGATTGATATAATCGACATACAGACTTGGCATTTAATATGGAATTATTTTTTTTTCTTGACTTGGGTTTACTTTCTTAACTCAGTATATCAATCAGGTGAGTTTCTTTTACACTTTGGTGATTCATTTGTTAAAAGAACCATGTCACTGATTGTCTGTCGCAGCAATAAGTCAACAACAGGATTATATCACAGGTGGCGTGGCAAAATGTATGGACAGGTGCATTTGATGATTGGCTTCACAGTCGAGTATACAAGGGTTGTTGCGTTCTGTATTAGTGCAAAACAACTGCTGCACGTCTCCAAAAGTTATTGCCGCTTCCTCTGGAGATGGTCCGTCAACTCGACAATGTTTGTCATGGAGTGGTGGCTTTACAAAATTACGGCATGAAACAGCGTGCTATTGCTCGGCAGTATGGCATCACTCAAGGTCAGATGTCAAAGATCCTGAAACGAAATGCTCAGAGGGGTGTTCCTACTCCAATACCGAGGCCAGGACGTCCCCGCAGAACCACAAGGAGGGATGATCGCCAGCTGCACCGGTTAGTCCGCAATGGCCGTACCAAGTCAGCTAATCGGCTTAGGGCTGAGTGGCAGCAACTGACAAATGTGCCTGTATCCAGAAGGCTAGTCAACCAACGACTGGTTCAAGCAGGCTATCGTGCCAGGCGTCCCCTGAGAAAGCCACGCCTGACCAGACAACACCGCCAGCGCCGATTGCAGTGGGCCAGAGAGCACCGTCAATGGCAGCCAGGACACTGGAATCACGTGATCTTCAGTGATGAGTCTAGATTTCTGGTCTATCGTCAAGATGGCCGCATCCGAGTGCGCAGACAAGTGCATGAAGCCTACAACAAAGATTGTATAGTGCCAAGAATCCAAGCTGGAGGTGGTGGGGTGACCGTTTGGGCTGCTTTTCATGCAGGGGGCAAAACTGACCTGGTTGTTCTGAATGGAAACCCGAACCAGTTCAAGTACAGGGCCATTCTGGAAGAAACATTGTTTCCATTTTCTCGTGCAGCCTTTCGAGGAAACTTTGTCTTCCAAGATGACAATGGACGGCCTCATCGGGCTCGCATGATCCAACACTTTCTTGCTGACCGTGGTGTGGAGCATATGGAGTGGCCTGCCTTGTCCCCGGATATGAATCCGATAGAGAACTTGTGGGCAGAATGAACGCGTCAAATCGACCACTTGGACCAGCAGCCGACCTCTGTGCGTGAATTGCAGCAGGCTATTGTCACTGAATGGCAAGCGATTCCTGTCCAAACCTTGGCAAATCTCGTGAACAGCATGCCTCAACGTGTACGTGCTCTCCTGAATGCTCGTGCGGGTTACACGAAGTACTGAACTGTAATTTTGCTGTCCGTAATCCCAGTCGTAATTTAACTTTTGTTTTTGTTAAAAACATTTTTGGCTAATGTGCAAAATAAAGAGATACTTCTGGAAAACGTACAGAAGTTTAACACAGTACTGTCCGTGAATTGAGTTCGATATCAGTTTACATCACTTTCAAGGATCAATTTATTTGTTTCGAAATGTAAAATGTGGTTTTTGTTTCTTTTAAAGGTCACATTAACAAAATCTAGAATAATTTCAACATAATTCCAATGAACTTTTGGTTCTAAGACATCTTGAAAAGTAAGTTCACCCCCACAAAAAAAATATTCCATATTAAATGCCGAGTCTGTATATATGGTATATAATATATATATATATTAGTTTTTTTTATTGGGTTTTTTTTAGGGGCAACGCAAGGAATGCCCTGCCTCGGAAACACTGAACTTGATTCCTGCCTGACCTGACTATAAACTCTCGCCCTTGCGCTTCGCAGGCAGAGTGTTGCATCACAAAGTGCTCCATCCTTGGATGGATATTAATCACCTGGGTGTCCGGTCTGCTATCATTAGTTGGTGGATGTTAACGATCCCACGCATTTTTTGCAAACAGTATGCAATTGTGGGCCGGCACATCGAAGAAATTCAAGTATCTTACCAGAGAGAGAGAGAGAGAGAGACTGACTTTCATCTTTTATAAGGAAAGTCCAAAAGAAAACAAAAAATCTCAAAAAAAGGGGAGGAGATGCAGTCACACCAGTATAGAAGAAAAATCGTGAGTACAAACATATGTACAAATAAAACATGTAACTGGGTTTAACACGCACATTAACCTGCATGAAATGTTCACCAATCAAAAACTACCACCCCATCAACGAAAATGCACAGCGAATTAGCCGCCCACGTTTTGTTCAAACTCTAGCAACATGCCGCCATTTTAACAAAAATAAAACTCAAAATAATGTGAGCAATTACCAGAATCTTCAACTGCAACAACAGATTGCAATCAATCTCAGCTAAGCAATTAGCTTAGCTTATAAATAAATCTTATAAGTAACCATATTGCCTTTGCAACTAAGGGATTTGCCAAAATTGTCTTTTTGTATGCAGGCAAAAATTTGCACACCAACAATGAAGACCCTGAAATTAAAGCAATCTGAAAGTTTCTTGAATATTTCATTTAACAACTAAAATAAATAAGTTGAGCACAAACAGTCCACAAAAGCATGAAATAAGGTTTCAGACGCACCACAAAAGGGCCCAGTGAGGTTGAGAGAGGGTTTCAACCAGCAATAAAGAAACCCACTTCCAAGAATTCAACTTAGCGGTTACATGTTAAACTTACGCAGACGCCACACAAGTTGTGTTGGTCAGCGGCAGTTAACAGGAGAAGTGTTTTTCAAAAAATGGAGTTGAAATTTCATTGGATGAGTTTGGGGGTGAGCACGAGATCTGGAAAATCGGAGACGGGTGAAACAGATACGGAAGAAGCCTACTCCCTTTGTAGGTTTTGTCACAATAAACTTTCAAAGCACGATGCAACGCAAGAGAGACATGTCTAAACGCAGCTGCACCCACCCTATTCATTAGTCTGACACGTTGCGAGCATGGTTCCCAATTAAATGTGGAAAAAAACTCCCGTCCTTGGTAATCCTTTCAAAGAACGAATTATAAAACAAGGGTTCATGCAGGAACATCACTTTTGTACATGATAGGTCCAGGTGTATAACTAAAGGCCTGCCAGGCATTCAGCATGCTGGCGTAGAAAGTTGGTAATTGGGACAAGTCCGACTGTTGCACATCCAGCAGAAAAACCTCCTGTGAGTAGTGCATCCCACCAGCTTGATTCAAGAGAGTTGGTCAAAGCTCTTCAAGTGAGACAGGAAGCTCTATGCAGCAGCTACTTAATGGCAACCAAGCAGAAGGACATAACCTTGCTGATGAGATGAACTCGGCCTTGGTCTTCATTTTCTAGGGGCACAACATCAGGCCCCGATTGCTCAAAACTCAGTTAGGGCTAGGGGTTAAGGGAAGGAGCTAGGGCTCGGAGTTAGGGATCTTTGTTTCTTTCGCCTTTCTTTCTACTTTTTCACATTTCTCCTAGTTCATTCTAATTCTTGCTTGTTCTTTCTTTCTCTCTTTCTTCATATATCTGTCCAAGGAGAAGTGAATTCTTACAGAGATTTTTCTGGAAGGTTCACTTGGCTGCGCCTGGATGGGTTTGAGGTTTGTGGAGTAGCGGCTGAAACCCGTATCCTATACAGGTTTCTCCTGATGACTCCATATTTGCTCTTTCCTCATTCGGGTTCCTTCTGATGACTCCAATGTAGTATTTGGTTTTCCATTTCATTCATTTACCACTGAATAAGAGCTATCCTGTGGTTAAAATTCTTATCCCATAGTTAACTAACTACGGTGGTTAAAAGGGTGGATAAGTGTAGGATAGTTATCCGCCATTGAAGGGCTAGATGTGTGGATAAATGGTTGATAGGAAGATGGTATCCCACAATGCATTGCACTGTCTTCTGCTGGAAAAACAATCATGGTGGCAGAAGACAGTCAAAACTAGAAAGAGGAAGCCAAACTTTATGCCAACCGAATGGGATATACTGTGTCAGGTGACAGAAGAGCATGTAAAGGTCATCAGGAGTAAATTTTCAAACAGCGTAACAAATGATGAGAGGAGGACGGTATGGGTGGTGATCATAGCTGCTGTCAACAGTGTCATAGACAACCATCACTCAGCGGAAGAAGTGAAGGAGAGATGGAGGCACTTCCAGGTAAACACGGAGGAAAAAGTGGGTGATACCTAAAAATATGATTATGTATAGTGTACTAGTGTAGGCCTAGGCGTATCTACTGTAGAAGCGAGATTAACTCTGAAATGTGCACATACCTCATATTTTGATGAATGAGAAATATATACTTAGGCCTAGGAACAACATGCTATACCTAAGTGTGGATCACTCAGTTGTTAGGTACCCTATGTTTGCATTCTCTCCTTCAACATTTCAGTTATCAGCTCAGTGGCGTGAAGCCAGGAGGAGGATCACCACCACCGCCAATCAGTGACGTCTCTCAGAAGATTGTAGAATTATTCACCAAAGCCCCTAACTTCATGGGGGTAGACGGAGCGGAAGAGACTCCAATGTTTGATGAGGAGGCTACTCATTTGCTGCAACTAGCAGAAGCTGCTTACACCTACATCCCCAGCAGCAGCAGCAGAGGTTCAGCCGTCAGTGCCAACAGCGCTAGCGCAACATTGCCAAGATGAGACGGCCCATAACAAGAGGCTTTCTGGTAAGATTCGGACAAAAATACCAATGTGATGTGTGTTGTGAGCAAGATACAGACTTGGCATTTAATATGGAATATTTTTTTGTGGGGGTGAACTTACTTTTCAAGATGACTTAGAACCAAAAGTTCATTGGAATTATGTTGAAATTATTCTAGATTTTGTTAATGTGACCTTCAAAAGAAACAAAAACCACATTTGACATTTCGAAGCAAATAAATTGATCCTTGAAAGTGATGTATACTGATATCGAACTCAATTCACGGACAGTACTGTATTAAACTTCTGTGCGTTTTCCAGAAGTAACTCTTTATTTTGCACATTAGCCAAAAATTTTTTTTAACAAAAACAAAAGTTAAATTACGACTGGGATTACGGACAGTAAAATTACAGTTCAGTACTTCGTGTGACCCCCACGAGCATTCAGTAGAGCACGTACACATTGAGGCATGCTGTTCACGAGATTTGCCACGGTTTGGACAGGAATCACTTGCCATGCAGTGACAATAGCCTGCTGCATTTCACGCACAGAGGCAGGCTGCTGGTCCAAGTTGTCGATTTGACGCGTTAATACTGCCCACAAGTTCTCTATCGGATTCATATCCGGGGACATGGCAGGGCACTCCATATGCTCTACACCACGGTCAGCAAGAAAGTGTTGGATCATGCGAGCACGATGAGGCCATGCATTGTCATCTTGGAAGACAAAGTTTCCTCGAAAGGCTGCACGAGCAAATGGAAGCAATGTTTCTTCCAGAATGGCCCTGTACTTGAACTGGTTCAGGTTTCCATTCAGAACAACCAGGTCAGTCTTGCCCCCTGCATGAAAAGCAGCCCAAACGGTCACCCCACCACCTCCAGCTTGGACTCTTGGCACTATACAATCTTTGTTGTAGGCTTCATGCACTTGTCTGCGCACTTGGACGCGGCCATATTGACGATAGACCAGAAATCTAGACTTGTCACTGAAGATCACGTGATTCCAGTGTCCTGGCTGCAATTGACGGTGCTCTCTGGCCCACTGCAATCAGCGCTGGCGGTGTTGTCTGGTCAGACGTGGCTTTCTCAGGGGACGCCTGGCACGATAGCCTGCTTGAACCAGTCGTTGGTTGACTAGCCTTCTGGATACAGGCACATTTGTCAGTTGCTGCCACTCAGCCCTAAGCCGATTAGCTGACTTGGTACGGCCATTGCGGACTAACCGGTGCAGCTGGCGATCATCCCTCCTTGTGGTTCTGCGGGGACGTCCTGACCTCGGTATTGGAGTAGGGACACCCCTCTGAGCATTTCGTTTCAGGATCTTTGACACCTGACCTTGAGTGATGCCATACTGCCGAGCAATAGCACGCTGTTTCATGCCGGAATTTCGTAAAGCCACCACTAAATGACAAACAGCATTGTCGACTTGACGGACCATCTCCAGGGGAAGCGGCAATAACTTTTGTAGACGTGCAGCAGTTGTTTTCCACGAATACAGAATGCAAAAACCCTTATATACCCGATTGTGAAGCCAATAGTCAAATGTACCTGTCCGTACATTTTGTCATGCCACCTGTGATATAATCCTGTTATTGACTTTTTGCTGCGACAGACAATCAGTGACATGGTTCTTTTAACATAGAAATCACCGAAGCGTAAAAGAAACTCACCAGATTGATATACCGAGTTCAGAAAGTAAACCCAAGTCAAGAAAAAAAAAAATTCCATATTAAATGCCAAGTCTGTATATACCACTGCAGTCCCTGGGAGAATACTCACTGCACCAACTGATCGATTAATTTATTCTGATAGGAATGTTTGACAAATATACTGTATATCATATATCTTTTATGGCCCTGCAATAATCAATCTACACACGTCATCATGACAGCTACCTAGCGTGTAGTGTGAACAGTTAGAAAGCAACAATATACAACGATAGACCGGCATTAGGCCTGAAGATGGCTCTTGATGATTGGGCTGACAATATACAGATGCGTACCCTACATCTAAGGATCGGAGGGAAAGCCAGGTCGGAGCCTTTATTTTGCAAAGTACATGTCTATGATATGGTCGCTGATCCCCATTTCCAGTTTCAGCACTGATACACTGGAACCATCACTTCTACATAGTTGTCAATTCCATCAGCGAACTCTCGTTCATTCCTGATCATGGCAATATTGCGCAGGACTGCACACGCTATGATGATATGGAAGGTACGATCCAGAGACGTTACAATCTTACCATGCAGACAATGAAACCGATGTTTCAGAACTGCGAAGGTCCACTCAATACAATGATACTGCTCATCGTTTTGTGAGGTATATTGTACCTCTCGCTTTTCATTCTGGGGATGAAGTATTGGTGTCATCAAGTAGGGCTTGCAGGAATAGTAGCTATCACTGAGTATAATGCCATCACTGAAGCCACCGTGGTGATTGTCCAGATGGATTCCGATCAGAGAATTGTTCAAGATATGGCTATCATTATTCAACCCAGGAACTTTTTTGTATACATCGTCAAGACTCGTGGAAGAGCCAGTACACTGAATGGATCAGGATGGACAGACAAAAACAGGATACAAAACACACATGCATGGGGTGGACAAGATGGATTCAGAAGGAAACTCAAAGGATGGAACACTGGAAATTGGGAGGAGGAGGGATTTGGATGGGGGAGGGGACAAATCACGGAAAGAGCAGAGGGTGCAAGACCAGAAAGGAGGCGGTAGAAGACAGAGACCACTGACCTGTCTGTGAAGGTGAAGTGATAGGCCCTGTAATGAAATTGTGTCTAAGTTGAACCCAGGTGCTGTGCTGTCTCCAACCACTGAGGGGCTCTCATAAGAACTCGGACGAACATCGCTCCGATTCATTCCTGTGACATTTATTCTGTGTGGTAGTGCATACTCGAATGGTGCGCATCGCTAGATGTTCCAGGGTTGCTTGTACCAATTGCCAATTCATTATTACTTCTATGATTACGGTATACTGATATTATGCTTGTTGATTTCTTACAGGTGTTGCTAGAGATCGTTTAGATCGATACTGAATTAAACCTACTATTGGGACAATGTTGTAGATCTGATTTTTACAACAGGCCCATTGATGCAGGAGAGTCTCAGGGACGGGAGATTCCAATAATCTTGTAGGTTTTGGTTTCCACGGTGTCAATCTGAGCAAAATTTGAAGCAGGGGAGAGCAGTACTCCATCAAGCTGTGGATGAAGGCCTTGTAGGTGGATAAGAGTTCAGGTGTGCCAAGGAAGGACTTTGTAAGAGGGAGAATGCTCATTTGGCGGCTGGCTTTGGAGGTCAACCTAGACATGTGCTTTGCCCAAGAAAGATCATGGCTGACAGTGAGACACAGGAGTTTTAATGACTGAACATCCTCAAGGGGGTTGTTAAGAAAGCAGATAGGAGGGTTTGCCAGTTGGTCCTTTCGGAGAGAGATAGTGAGGGTGTGACTTTTGTCACGATTGAAAGAAATATTCCAAGTGTTTGATCAGCTTGTGATCTTGTCAAGGACTGAACAGAGGGAAGAGGCTGCAGCCTGCCTGGCTGAAGGACGAAATATGTCACGGTAGAGGGTGGAGTCATCACCACATTTGTGAACTTTCCTGTAAACTTTGCTACCACGTATGAACTTTGCTAGCACGTTTGTGAACTTTCCTGCAAGTATATAAAATGAATGAGTTACTGCAAAGTCAGATTAGTACATTCTCAAGACAACTGATTGATGGTACCTATGTATCTACCATACGATAATTGTGTAAATATTAAAACTCTCCACATCATCCTGTGCCAGAGAGAGACGTAGCACGTGGTCTTCATTCACTCGTTTGTGGTAGTACCTACTTTTCGGGAAGGACTTGAATATTTACCTGTATGTTCATAGATTGCTTGAATGTTGATGCTGTGATTCTGGTTCCGATTGACAAAGACATCTTCATTCTCTGATGGGGTCTGAATCTGAATATCAGTGCCATCTATACACCCAATGACATTTGGGAATCCTCTCCTCCGGTAAAAGCCTTAACAGCTCATCCCTGTCCTCAGGGTGCAACCATTTAATATAGTCTCTCGCTCTAGCAGACAGGGCTGCAGCCACTCTATGGACAACACGGCTGGTCATAGACTTGTCAATTCTGAAGGAATCCCTGATGAATTGGAGAAATGCACCAGTGGCAAAAAATATTAGAGCAATGCAAAGTTGGATCACTGGTCAGAAAGAGCATAATTTCATTTCATAGAACACGTCACTGCCACTTATTAGACCAAGGATGAAGGTAGAACTTGCCTTTTTTTTTTTTTTTTTTTGTATACAAGATCGAGGCTCGTGAAAGAGCTAACATTCATCACACAAAAAGACAAACCGACACACAAAACACAAAAAACAAGGGGAGCGGCAGACAAGATGGGGAGAGAGGGGGAAGGACACAAAAGAGAGGGGGAAGAGGGGGAAGGACACAAACACAACATTTGAGAGCAGGGACATCGGGAGGACTTGGGGGGAGGTGGGAGAGGAATAAAACATATGAACACTGCAAGGACTCTGGGGCAGGGACTCTACTAAATCTATAGCAGTCACGGAACTCACGCTCTGAATATTTGCTCATTAGATCAATATGTTTGTGTAATTCTCTTGCAGCATTTGCTGGAAAGATCTTGAACAAAGCTAGAGCATCAGCCATTATGAATATGACAAATCTAGGTTGGGCTTAGTAACCACGGATAATGTGGCATCCAGGCCAGAGGAAACTCAGATAAAGTTTACAATTATCTGGAAAATCACCATTTTATCATGCAGATAAAGTTATCCAGGCTTTGAGCAATGGAACCTATCCAGGGGATAAATTTTATCCGCCGGATAAGTAATTTAACCCCAGGATAGTGCTTATCCGAGCTTTGAACAACCTGGTGATGGAGGGACAAACCCAGTGTTTGCCCCTCCGGCGAAGAAGTTGATCAGTCTTTTGCACGTTTTTCACCAACCCTCCCGGGTGTCAAAACAGTGTCAAAACATCGATACCACCAAATTGTGGAGAACCAATATCTTTCCCCTGGAGAACAGTTGAGCAAGGAGGCCCCTCCATTTCACTAGTCTGTATTCAAAGACATCGACCATACCTTTCCTGTTCTTCTTTATCACATTCTGGTTCCCAAGAAAAAACCCAGGTACTTGTTCAATCCCCCAGGTAAACTGATGTACGAGAGAAGGCAACAGAAATGTTAATGCAACACAAACACAGTGTCGGAAACGCCAGCAGTCTCACCAGGCCACAGGCGGAGAACCTCCCAACACCAGACAGTGGGCTCTGTTTCTTGCTGTCTCTCTGGCTTAGTAGATAGGGGTTTGGAGTCTTTGTCTTTGGAGTGTCTCATCCTAAGACAAAGGAGAAGGAAAATAAATTGAAGGGACAGAAAGGTAGGGAAAAACAACAGAGACACTACGTTCCACAAAAAATACTGAGCAACAGCGTTCCGCGATTGCGCACTTGTGTGAAGCAGCTGTGGACGTGAGATGGAGAGAGGGATTTTTAGTTTTGGCAAGCTTTTTATTACAAAATCAGAAAAAAACATTTTTCAAACCAGATGCAAAATGAAAACAAACAATTTATTTAAGAAAACAACTGTATGAGATTCATAAATACATCAAAAAGAAAAATCATGTGTTCAGCGGATTAAGCTTTTTTTTTTTTTTTACGAAGCAAAGAACGTCGACACAACATTTGTTTATAGAATTTTGTACTCTCCCATACTTGCTACTGACAAAATATTCAATCTGAATCTGAAAAACAATTAAGGTTCTAATGGTCAAAAATATACTACAAAAATATAAATCCCCACTTTCCACATTCTTATTTCCTGTTATGTAAAGTAAATTGCCATTTTCGCCTCGGCAACCTAAAAGTTAGCTAAAACAGTCTTAGATTTTAGTTCAAAGGAGATAAAACCATAAATAAATTTCACAGAAGAGTACGACCCATTAAAAAAAAAAGTATGACCCAGTTTCAAAATATTGTCATGTAAAAACTGAAAAAGACGGACAAGTCTTACGCAACTTACATATGCTTCATAAAGCGTTTCACAATTTTTCAAAAATGGCCACACTTCAAAAATTTAATTGGAAAATGTGCAACAAAATAGTACAAATCCCATGCACGAATCTCCGGCATTTGCAGGTCATCCGAACACTAAGAAATGGGACCAGTATATAAACCTCTCCATACAGTAACAAGAGGAGAAGAAGCTGACAGATGTTCTTTCCATTGAACCCCAAAATGATATTTTACAGAATGAGCAAAAATACATCTTATGCAAAAGGAATATAAACTCCCTTTTCCAATATAATTTAAAGGTACAGATTTTTCCATTACAGTGCAAAATGAAAGAAAAGGGAAAACATCTTGACCAAAACCACAGAATAAAAAAGGCTCCTGAAAATATATATTCCAAGATTCCTTAATGCTCTTGAGATAGCAGGATAAAGCTGACCAATAATCCGAATTGACCTAAAACCAGTATGGGTTGAGATTTCATGACCAGACTTCCATATTTATTTTGGAAAATCTAACAAATTATGCCTGGAAAATATTATGACGCCACAAAAAAACTGGATAAGGGTCCTGGAGGAAGGGATGCCTGTAAATCGGGGGTTGTAGAAGATTGGATCATTTAGAAGCATCGACATGGTAAAGGAACTGGTCTCGCAACTCAGTGACAAAGCTTGCCAAGCGTTGATAACTGCATATACAGAGGAAGCGATGACATATCAATCTTAGGGAGATCGAGCAAAAACGGCTCGCTGTCATGTCCCAGCTGGCCTGCTTGTTTCTTCAATCACAGGGTTAAACTCTTCCAAGGCACGTGGTTATAAAGAGGTTTTTTTGTTCCACAAAAGGCGGAAAGACATGGGCCTGCTGGTGATATCAACAAGCCCTTGACCTCCCCCAATATATAAAAGCTTGGCATGCCTGGTCAGAGCCATTATTTACCACCCCCCCTCCCTCCCCCCCCCAAAATCAATCAAGTTTTTTGAATGGTTTTAATGAGCCACTCGGATAGCTGGAAGACAATAAACCTGTGCCAGAGGGTCGAAGTGACCAAATTATTAATAGCAAATGATCTTCCATGGTGAGATAATTTGCAAAGATAACCCCTCCATTTCTGAAGTTTAGAACTGACTTCACCTATGAATCCATCCCATTTTTTTTGAGTAGTTCCAGAATCATCGAGACGTCACCCAAATGGTAAACTCTTATCAGTTTCTTCTTCCAGACCACATTGCCAGGCAGTGTTGGGGAGGAAAAACCAAATAGTAATCCAAAATAGAGGCATTACTCCTTGTCCAGTATATTCTAGATGAGCAAGCAATGGTTAAAATAGTAAGCTAGACTGTCCGTGCCTTCTATCCATTGGCAAGAGGCACTATATAAATATAGTTATTAATATTATTTTGTTGTTAAGCCTCTTAAAGTAACCCAGATACATAGTCTTGAGATTGAATATAAGTGCAGATATCATCTGCGTATGCTACAACTTTTAGAGAGGATCAATCAGGAGAGACGAAGAATCCCGAAAGTTTCTCACACAACTGAACTAAAAGGGTTTTTTTTTCTTTCTTTTTCTTGGATACAAGATCGAGGCTCGTGAAAGAGCTAACATTAATCACACAAAAAGTCAAATCGACACACTAAAACACAAAATAAGGGGAGTGGTAGACAAGATGGGGAGAGAGGGGGAAGGACACAAACACAACATTTGAGAGCAAGGACATTGAGAGAACTGTGGGAGGGAGAGGGCTTGGGGGGAGGTGGGAAAGGTATAAAACATGTGGACACTGCAAGGACTTCCAGGAAAGAAGTTGGAATTAAAAAAAAGTGTATCTGGGGTGAATTAGCGGGGGTAGAAAAGATCAAGGTTTTGGATGGGGGAAGATAAGAGATGGTGGTGAACAGCTGTTTTAAAGACCTGGAGGGAGGAGTGGGATTGAAGGGAGTGTGGGAGTTTGTTCCAGAGGCGGGAGAAAAGGGGAATGAAAGAGTGAAGGTGAGGAGATAGCCTAGATTTTGGCAGTTTAACCATAAGAAGGGTTGCTGGCAGATCTTGTGCGACCTGTAGGAATATTTGGGGGACAGAGCACAGATAGAGCTGGGGGCGCAAGGCTGGAGAGGAGTCGGTAGAAGACAGAAAGACCACCAACCTGCCTGCGGTGAGTGAGTGAAAGGCCCTCGGAGTTAGCTTCATCGCAGGAGATTCCAATGATTCTGAAAGCTTTGGTTTCAACAGCGTGAAGCCGAGCTAGGTGTGAGGCAGGAGCACCAGCCCAGAGGGGGGGAACAGTATTCCATTGAGCTGCGGATGAAAGCCTTGTATGTGGTGAGGAGCTCAGGTGTGCCAAGGAAGGACTTCACACGACGGGGGATGCCCAGTCGGCGACTGGCTTTGGAGGCCAGCTTGGAAATGTGGTTTTCCCAAGAAAGATCATGGCAGATAGTGAGACCCAAAAGCTTGAGAGACGGAACTTCTTGGAGAGGATTGTTGAGAAAGTAGATGGGAGGGTTTTCCAGTCGGTCTTTTCGGAGAGACATGGTAAGAGTGTGAGATTTGTCAGGATTGAAAGAAATGTTCCACTTGTTTGACCAGTCTATGATTTTGTCCAGGTCTGCAGAGAGTGAGGAGGCTGCAGACTGCCGATCTGAGGGATGAGGAATGGAGCGGCAGAGATACCGTTACCGTTATTGTTATTGAAATGATACCGTTATTGGAAGCTTCACACCACGAAAAGTGATTTTTTTTTTTGTGATTTTTTTTTCTTCAATTTTTCTAAAAAATCCCTTTTCTATTTCTGCTATTGTTTTGACCGATGTGCTAAGGCCTTTGACTCAGTGGATCATGCAGTATCAATTATCAAATGGTGTAATATGGGAGCAAGACGTTCCTATAACAAAAGACGTCTCAAGGATGATCCAAGACGTTCCTGTAACAAAAGACATCTCAAGGATGATCCAAGACGTTCCTATACCAAAAGATATCTCAAGGATGATCCATGGCGTTCCTATAACAAAATACATCTCAAGGATGATCCAAGACGTTCCTGTAACAAAAGACATCTCAAGGATGATCCAAGACGTTCCTGTAACAAAAGACATCTCAAGGATGATCCAAGACGTTCCTGTAACAAAAGACATCTCAAGGATGATCCAAGACGTTCCTGTACCAAAAGATATCTCAAGGATGATAGTAGGGTAATAATGTTGCTTCTGGGACAGCCCGTTTAACATGGGAAATCCCTATCTAATGTCGTTTACCCCTATTTGGGAAAACACCCCTATTAATCCAAAAGACTCTATGGGCCCTTTGACCTTATGAACCATGAGTCAATTGATCTACTTGGGCCAATACATAATGAATATATTTTAATTGAGCTAGGGATGGGATTGGGTTGGGGGCTGTATATTATTATGACTCACACATACACAAAAGTTTAACCTCAACTTTAGTTGAGGTTTAACTTATGTGTATGTGTGAGGGATAGGGGTTCACAGATCTCTAGTGTGAACCTGTGATCCTTTTGGACCATGAGTCAATTAATCTACTTGGGCTAATACATAATGAATATATTTTAATTGAGCTAGGGATGGGATTGGGTGAAGGTTAGGGGTTCACACATACACACAAGTCCCAACTGGAAAGTTGTGGGATCCTTCTGACCTTATGAACCTTTTAACCTTTTACTCTTAATATTATCTGGTGAATATAACCCACTCAAACAACGACCCTACAAATATTTGTTTATGTGTGGGAAATAATTTAATTCTCCTACAACTCTCCTCACCGTCTAATACATTAACAAAAAATATGTTTGAGTTTGGTTCTTTATTAAGATATTTTAACTGAGCTAAGATAAAATGGTAAACCTCCCTCAATGTTCTTGTTTGAGCGCCTCCAGTGCCACATACCATTTTTAAATTAAAGTATATATTTTCCTGACAACCATCAAAGTTTTCCGTCCACTCAAAAATATTTCCATCTTTTTTACCCAATTCACCAGTATTTAAATTAATTCTCTTATTTGTTTTGTGAATTTTTTTACCAGTTGCCTTTTCAATTATACCTATTTGATATTTTTCACATTCGTTATGTTTTCCATTTATATACCAAGGTTGATTACACCTCCACTCTTTAGTCTGGTTGATACTTGGTTCTATCATTTATATAATAGTAAAAAAGGCGGCGGTAGCCCTTAAAATCCCTAACCCCCTTTTTAACTTATCACTTATGTATATCTTATCACTTATATACTTATATATCCATAAGGGAGACTATCAATTCCATTTTCTAAAATAAACCTCTTATCATCAAAAGCCCCCAATGCTTTCTTATTTATCTCTTCTGAATATAATTGATGTTTATAACTTCTTATTCCATTAATCTTTCTAAACTCTTCTTTCTTTGTTGTTAAACAGTTATAATAATCCTTAAAGTTTATTGTTTCTTTTATGACATTTTTCTTTATGCCTTTTAACTTCTTATCAGTTTTTTCGACGTTATTCACAATATATTTATAAGCATAAGCCTTAGACCTCAATCCCACAAATTCACTCATGACATTTCCTCCTAATTCATCCTTAAACTTTCCAATCACCTTTTTATTTTTGGAGGAGAACAACTCACTCTCTAGGCTGTAATTACTAGTGTCATAGATATTAATGTCCTTTTTCATGTCTGAATAAACATCATCAGTATTAATTTGCAAAATAAAACTATCTGTATCCATATAAAGTAGATTAACATCATTTTGATATTTCTTCCTCAAGTTATTATAAAAGTAATCATACATTAATGACTTTGATAAATCAAGAATTGTTGTTCCAATATAAATAGGTTTGTTCATTTCAATACTCTCTTTAACCAAATGGATCGCACAAAAGTTCTCAGTAAAGACCTCAGCTCTAGTAAAACTCGGTCTATTAATTAATTTTGATGCTTGTTCCCAAGATGTTGATAGTCTGATATTTTGTCTTTTCCTCACATTCTCCATGGTCTTACCAAAGACCGCATTATTCATCAATTTATAAAAGTCTTTCTCAAAATCGGTTTTTGACTCTGTTCTTCTTTGTGTATTAAAATCAATGTACCCCCTTAACCAATGACTTTGATTGAACTTTAGAACCCTATGGATCTTCTCTACTCTTAGACCTTTTGATAAATATTGTCGCAAATTTCTTTGGTGTAGAACATAATTTTTCTTGTTATATAATGTAGTAAGTAATTTTTCTGTTGATTCACCTATATTAAATGATCGTTGATAATCACTTAACCACTCCTTCTTTGGACTTTCTTTCTCACAAGCAAATGGGAGATCTTTGTGTAGGTTATGGAGTTCCTCTGGATATTTTAAATCAATTTCAAAATAATAACCAACCTTTGAATCATCCAATTCTTTTTGTGTAGAGATACATACATCTTGTAAAACGTTTTTGTAGTCTTTTTCCTTTACCCATCTAAGTTTTCCATAAGGAAGAGCCTGAGACATTGCCCAGCCATACAGGTTGTTTGCGTCATAGTACATCAAGTAAGAACTCTCTTTCGTTGAATCATAATTTGGAAGATATTTGTTATTTGCTTTTGCGTATCTCTTTGAACAGACTTGTGAAATTCCTCCTCTCTTTGCCTTTTCAATCATCAAAAGCATATCAACATCGGTTATCAAATCCAAATCTTGTTTTGTCATTTTCAACATCGCACTCCAGGCCAATCCAGGTGCTGTGTAGTAGTGAGCAGGATCCAATCCATATCCAGTGCGACAAACAGATCTAAAGGCTTCAAATACATCGGCCAATAAAAGCACATCAGTTTTGAGATACAAATCGTGATACTCGCCAAGATTCTTGATGTTATATTTTTCCCAAACATTTTGTGCGTGTACATAATCTTTATCAGATATATTACTGTTGTTTAATTTGTTATAGAAATTTTCTTTTGAAGGAAGTTGTGTTTCATTGAATCTCTCAAATGAGTCCATATAGTCATAGGGGTAAATTCCCTTTTGTGTTAGAAAATCTTTATCTAAAAAATACTCTGAAAGACATGGAAACTCTTTTAGATTTTGAACCAAGTTAACCAATGGACTTGCCATGAATTTAAATGTATCAAGAAATCTGATATGAGTAATAGGAGATGTGTGAATTGTTTTTGTGAATGAAATGTATTTCTGATCCGTGTTTGGAATTGCTGAGATACTTCCAGAAGTCTTTGAGAGTTCCTTGATAAATAGATGTGTATCATAATGAGCGTTGTTATGAAGAAAGACAGGAATGAAAGAGGGGAGTTGATAATTAATATTACAACTTTGATGAGCCGGACCTCTATATTTACCAGTGAGATGACAATGATCTCTAACCTTTAGACCTTCACCAATTTTTTCCTCACAAATATGACAGGCAGCCTTTGGTTGTCTAAATTCTCTTTTTTCTTTACTCGTCAAGGACATTGGTTTATTGGTTTCTCTCATTATCTTGGTTAATCGAACACAGTCTTTTTCTAGTCGTTTCACAAACTCCTCTGGGGTATTTGAGCCTCTATACATCTCTAACTTGTTATATTTATCACCAACGGATGATTTGATATAATAACAAAAACCACAAGGAGTATGTTTTTGATATTTATTTGTGTATGATTCTTTTGGATCTGGAGAAGCAGTATCTATTTTTTCTAGAATACTTTCAAAATCAGCATATATAACAAATGGATGTTTGATCTTTTTCTTTTCATCTTTGAATGTGATCTTTGAGCCTTCTTTAGGCATATTGATTACCGTTGATTTATGTTCGCCACAATAATTTGAATGTTTATCTAATCTTTCTTGTGTATGGAAGAAGTTAAGACAACGCAAACAAATATATATTTTATTTGTTCTCTTACAGACTTGTGGTTTTATTAATTTAGCAATATCTTTGATGTATGTATAATGTGAATTTTCGTCTGAATTAAAATATAGAAGATTAATATGAGTTTGTTTACAATTGTCAGAAAGCTTTAAAACCTGAATGTTGTTTGTTTCTGTTAGACCATAAACATTAACTGATAAATTATTCATCTTTTCAAATTTAGGAATATCATTTAAAGTCATCGGAAACTTTAGATCTTTCGTATTTAATGTATTCTCATATTTTTTATAATGAGATACTCTTTCATCATGAAAATGTGGAGGATGTAAGTGTGCTAAAATAGACCAGAGAAAACATTTATTATCTTTATTTTTGATATTGATAACTGCTTTTCTATTTTTGATAACACTGGGTAAATCAATGTAAGAAGAAGCTTTTAGAGGATCTGATTTAAGAATATGAATGTCTATGTAAATAATTTCTCCTATAGTGAATCCACTTCCTACGAGTGAATTACCCACACTTTCCTCTTGTTTAATAAGTTCACCATAGACTCCTGATGTTTTAAAATCTTGATATGAAGAAATAAAGTGTGGCTCTGTTCTCATGTATGGTTTAAATATTTCTCCTGTATCCCTTGTCATTTCAAATTTTATTCCCATATAAAATTTAAGTGGTTTCATTTCTTTTAGTGTTTTTTCAATCAACGTTTGAACAGCAGGTTTAACTATTTCTACAGCTTCAACTATAGACTCTGGTGTAGGAGATTTGAATTTAAAGATTCGAATCCTGATATGTCCTTTGAATGCTCCATCAGTATTTTTAATAGTGATTAAATTTGACAAGTGTTTGTTTGTTTTAAGATGGGCTTTGAACCCCTTCTTTAGGATATCTCTATTACAGTGAATACAATTTTTTTTGTTCTTAGGAAATGGTGATAATTGATTTAGAATGTTGTATGTATGTTTTGCGGTGAGAATATGTTGTTTATAATATTTTACTTCCTTCTCGCAAGTATCACAATAAACCATATTTATAGGTGAACAATCTTGTGAGATTTTGACACTCATTTAACTATGAATCTTTCCTTAAAGCCACGCACATTTGGCACCTAGCCAACTTTTAATCTGACTCAGAACTTTGAGATTCAAGGAAGCTCGAGAAATCACTCGTTGTGTCATCATCAATAAAGCTTGACTCATATTCATCATTTGAGTATAAGCTATCAGAATCATACTCAGAGTCATCAATAAAGCTACTCTCATAACTATCATTTGAGCACAAACTATTAGTATCATAACTATCATCTGTGTTCAATGAAATACTATCATCATCATCCAAGTTCAATGAAATAGTAAAATCTTCACTGCTGTATTGACTCATATTTATAGGGCTATAATTCATAGTCTGATTCTTCAGAGTCAGATGGTAGAGGTGAATTTGGATGAAGACGTGTATATGTTTCTAGCGAACCACTTTTAATTATATATTTTTTAAAAATTCTTTTAGAGTTTTCTTCTTCCAAATAATCTTGATAATCATCATAAGCCGTTCGTCTTTTTTCTTCTTTGAGATATGGTTGAACTGGTTGATCTGAATACAAGCGTATAAATTTGTCTAAATTAAACATTAAAGTAAAATTTCTTTCCTTATGATCTATTTCAATTTTTGATAGATGCATGATACCTTCAAAATTACAATAAACCATCTCACCAATAAGATGGTCAACATAATCTTTTAAATAATAACCGCCGCAAGTATCTTTAACTTTATTCATAAATGTGAATCCAAAAGACCCTCCCATAGTTTTATCATAAAATGTTTTTTGTTTAAGGGTTAGCAAATTGAAAGCTTTTTTAATTTGATCAATAATTATTGAATCAACACTAATAAATTTTTTATTACACATCTGAAAATGAATCTCTCCAACAGACCATTTTAAATCAGATATATTTTTAATTGAGCTTCTTTCCAAATATCTTGGAGGAGAGTGGCTCAATAACGTATCAGTTTTTTCAAGAGGATCTCTGAGAATTCCGCTGAAGAAATCAATTGTGTTTTGAATTGTGTGCCCCATTTATATATGAAAACTTTACTTAAACTAAATTACATTTCCATCGAGCCCAATAATTTTTCTTTCAATATCCTTTTGGATAATAATATTTTTAACATTAAAAGTTATCTTCAAATAATCTTTAATTATCATTGACCTAAATGTCATCTCTCCGGTTATGATTTTATTATTAACATCAATATCTGTTTTATTAAAAAATATACATACATCTCCTTTACTTGAGTTGATGGTCTTATCATTAAGTTCCAAAGAAGTGGCGTCCAATTTTTCACCAATCTTTTCATAAATAGCCATTAGAAGGGGGGAGACATGATCCAAATGGACTTTTATCGATTTTTTAGCTGGAATAGAAAATCCGCGGCCTTTAAACATAATTGATGGACTAATATTATCATTTAATTCGGGATAAACCCAAAAATTACCATATTTATCTTTGTTCAACTTTACATCTTTGACACAATCAATAGAACCTTCGGTAATAGATTGAAATTGATCTTTTGTGTTGTGAAACATTGTATTTATTAATGAATAAACTTGCGTTTAGTTTAAGTAAAAATTTACTATATAAATATGATAAGTTCTGAAGGATATTTAGAATTTCCAGACTCTCCATATGATAAATTAGAGAATTGTCCGGCTTGTGATAGAATAGGGCTTAATAATGAGGGTTCATATAAACAATGTATTTTCTGTGATTTAATTTTAATTAATGATAATAAAAAATATAAAAAAATATATAACTCTTTTAAATTAGAACCAAAAATGAATTACTTTACAAGATTAATAAGAGAGATGAATGTTAAGTATTGTGATGATAATACACCATTTCTTTCAAGGGAAGAGACTAATTGTATTGAGGAAATGTATAAGGGTTTAATGATATTTATTATTCAAAATAATTTTAATGGAAATGTTAATACAAGATACTACATAAATAAAATAATGAAATATTTTGAAATTAAACCTGAACTCAGGATAAAATATAGAGTTTCTCAAATAGCTCAAAAAAAGTTGGATAACTTGTTTTCCAAATATATAAATGAATGATTTTTTACCCGTTTGGGAAAATAAGATAAAATTTAATAACCATAAAAACATTCCAAATTCATTGAGATGTCTAATAGTTGGTTCAAGCGGATGTGGAAAAACCTGTTTACTTTTAAAGATGCTCCTTGGTTCTAATTTTTTAGATTATGATAATTTAATAATTTTTACAAAGTCAAGTTTTCAACCCGAGTATCAACTACTCTCACAGGGTTTTAATGCGGGTCTTAAAAAGGAAGACATTATCGGT
The DNA here is from genome assembly GCF_964187855.1 of Myxine glutinosa. Classification (NCBI taxonomy): domain Eukaryota; kingdom Metazoa; phylum Chordata; class Myxini; order Myxiniformes; family Myxinidae; genus Myxine; species Myxine glutinosa. The sequence goes on from NC_136271.1 coordinate 118,458,966, forward strand.
TTATTTAAACTTCAAAACAAACTAAATGATTATAATATTGATGATATAATACAATTATTTTGTGATACACAGAAATCAAAATCGAAACCCATAACTTGTATTCTCAGTGATAATACGGATGATATACCTTCACCTCAAGATTTAGATAAATCAAAAAAGAACCTCGTCATCTTTGATGATTGTGTTAATGAGAGAAACCAAACAGTAATGGATAGCTACTATACAAGAGGGAGACATTCTTCTTGTAATTGTATATATCTTAGTCAATCATATTTTCAACTCCCTCGACGCTCAATAAGAAACAATGCCAATACTTTTATTTTATTTAAGTTAAATTCAATAGATGTAAATAATTTTTGGAGAGATAATTGCTCTACGTTATGTAGTAAAAAAGAATTTGAAAATTATATGAAACACACGATTGGAAAATATAAATATATTGTTGTGAAACAAGATGAGATACTAAATGATATTTTTCAATACTAAATGAATACCGAAGAAAGAGAAAGAAAGTTTAAGGAACATCAACAATTAGTTTCAAAAGTTGTTAAACAACAGGAAGAGATAAAGAAGAAACGGAAACAGAAACTAACTGGTGAAGAAGCCTTTGAAAGAAAACAAGAGAAATTCTTTAAACCACTTTTGAAAACTCAACACCCTACAGTTCCCACGGTAGAATTTACTCCGAAAAAACTTCAAATGCTCAAAGATTTTAGTCAGATAACAAAACAAGAACTTGGTGAATTAGAATATGATGACGAGGGATTATTTCGGAAACTTGAGCAGGTAAATCAACCCCCTAATTATGTTGTGGAAGCTCTTCAAAACAATGAATATTCGGCGGGTTCAAAAACCAGAGCAGGTCTCATTCCAACAGAAGAACCAGCAGTGTTTCATCTTGTGGAAGAAAAGGTATTGATATTTAATGATGAATTGATGTTCTTGAGTTCTACTCAACCAAATGTTAAATTAACTCCAAGATTAATGTTTCTTCTAACAAACCCCGGATTCAGCGGTTCAAAATATTTTGAGGAACCACTTGATATGGAAAGAGAGGAAGATAGGGTATATATTGAGTTGTTAAATGCACTTGATTATGGAGTTTCTGTTGCTGGTAAAAGTAAGAAGAATGAGAAGGAGAAACATATTATTGATGCTTTAAGTAAGCTTGGTTCGGGTGTTAGTTTTCTTCCAAATGACCCATCACAATTAGTTAATAGGCTATTATTGTTATTAGGTAGTAAGAAGGCTGGAAACAACAATTGTTTTAATGAATCCTCAGCCATTTTAGATCAGTTGATGAACATGAAAATAATTAATAAATGTCAATACAAAGATATTTTATTAGATATTAAATAAGATGAGAAGCACAATTCTTAGTTTTAATTTCACAACGAGCGATTACACAGCTTCATTCCCTTACCCACTACAACTTGACCCCCTTACCTCATATGAGGCATCTTTGTTGTCAATGGAAACTTACAATACCCTTTTTAATATCACAGAGAAAAACAACAAGTTTAGTTATAATCCAGGCACTGCCTACAAAACTATAACCGTTTTACCCGGTGCTTACGAGATTTCTCAAATATCTTCAGAAGTCTCTCGCCTTATGAAAGAAAAAGGTGATGAACCAAAAAATATTGTAATAGATATTCAAACACACACTTCAAAATCAACTATTAAACTGAAAAATAATTATAAAGTTGATTTCACGATTGAAAATTCGTTCAGAGAGCTATTGGGTTTCTCTTCAAAAAAGATTGAAAATAACGGGACGTTTTACAGTGATAATGTTATCCAAATATCCTCCGGTATAAATTCAGTATTAATTCATTGTGATTTGATTGATGGTGCTTATAACGATGGAATAAGAACAAATACAATATTTTCATTCAGTGCATACTCAACCCCGATTGGTTATAAATTTAATATGGAACCAAAAAATCTTGTCTATTTACCTGTGTCAGGAAAAACCATATACAGAGTAAATTTTAGGATAACCGACCAAGATAATCGTATGATATCCTTTAATGATGAAATTATATCCATCAGAATTCACCTACGTGAAGTTTTTCAATAAATAAATAATGGTTATTGTAAGAAAACACGAGTTGGGAAAATATAAAATAATTACAGGGGAGGGCATGTTCCTTTCACCAGACTATACAAGGTATGTGGGTAAAGGATACTATAAACCTAAGAGACAACGGGGTGTGGGTCATCAATTTCGAAATAAAGGAGATGGGATAATTGATACTCTAATGGGTATTGGTTCAACCATCCTTAAACATAAAGACCTAATTGGTTCAACTGCTTCTGCCGTGGGCTCCGTTGCGGGTGCTATACAACAAGCTCAAAAGGAGTCTCATAAATTACAAGGTAAAACTCAACTATCTTCACAAGAACGACAAAAAATCATTAAAATACTTGGGTCAGGGTTTCAACAATTTTAATGCTATATAAATACAAGTATGGAAGCGATTGATAGTATCTATGATTTGGATGATACGATTATCATTTCAAACTCCACTAAAAAGGAAGACTATTTTAAGGTAAATGCTATAACAGGAACAGACTGGAATTCAAACGGAACAAAAAGTTTTGAAATAAATAATCAACAAACTTACTTGAATATAGCTGATAGTTTCTTGCTGTGTAAATTTAAATTCACTAAGGCTGCGAATAATACTAATGCTACACTCGTAAATGATTTCTTCTGGAAAATGTTTGACAGTGTCCGCCTGTATATTGGAACACAAGAGGTTGAAGCGGTTGATTATGTCTCTGCTACATCTGAAATAATGAAATTTACACTATATTCGTTTAGTGATAGAATGGGTAAGGGAGCTGTTGAAGGTTTTATTCCTGATATGTCAACGGGTACAAACGCAGACCCTGGTTATAGTCAAAGGAAGTCAATGTATAATGATGAAACAAAAGCGGTGAATAGTTTTACCCTAGCAGTACCTCTTAAAGGTATATTTGGATTTTGCGATTATGATAAAGTTTTGTATGGTCTTAAAATTAGATTTCAACTACAAAGGAATGATAATGTAAATAGGTTGCTTTTTGGGGATGAAAATGCTTTTGGAGACAACAATAAATTTGTTATTAATGATTTGTGTTGGTATATCAGTGAATATACTCCTAATCTTAAAACGGAAGAGATGTTAAATAGAAGACTTAACTCAAAGAAACCGCTAAATGTATCATACCTTAAAAGAAGATGTCAACACGTTAAACTGGAACACACTACCTACACTTGGAATTTGGGTGTTCTTGAAGGAAAGCCACGATACCTATGGCTCATTTTAAAAAAACCAGATGGAGAGGAGGGTACTAATAAGAATAATGCGCTGAGTGATAATGCTAAGGTGAAACAACTTCGGGTTTCTCTTGATGGCACATTTTATCCGCGAGATAGATTAGAAATTGATTGGGAAAAAAATGATTATGCGGAAGCCTACAAGTCCTACCAAAAGGTGTGTGAAAGTAATGGTAATAATGATCCTATTTTGGATATGGTTGCATTTAAAGGTTTATATACAATCTACGCAATTGACCTGAGTTCTCAAAAGGAAACTATAAAGTCTAATCGAGTGGATACTTCTCTATACATTGAAAGAGGGGAGAATGAAGAAGTTGATGCTTATTGTTTGCTTTTGGAGGAAACAGAATTACAGATTAATACAGATAATGGTGTTATGATTAATATCACATAGGTTTTTTCTCATAAATAAATGGTAGGGGTATATGTTAATCAAATCAATCTTAATAAATTAACATCTTGTATTCAAAATCAAAAGCCTTGTATTATTAATGTTAATACAATTCAAAGAAAAGGAGCTGTAAGAATTGATGTTTTACTCACACACACACAAGTAAAAACACTAAATGATGTTGGATCACTTAAAATTAAAATGACGAAACCTATGTTAAAGAAATATTCAATAGACGAGTCAAGAGGAGGATTTCTCCCGTTTCTAATTCCTTTATTTGCTGGTTTAAGTGCGGCGGGAGCATTGACTGGTGGTATTTCAGCAGCGGTAAAAACTGCTAACGAAAGGAAGGCACAACTAAAAGCTCAAAAAGAATTGGAAAGACATAACAAGGAGTTGGAGAAACAAATTAGTGGAAGTGGTGTAATTGTGGATTTTACTCACCCACTGCCTGATAAAGCTAGATTGTTGGTTGGTGATATGCTTTCCTCTATCGCTCAAGCGGGTGTTAAACTAACTAAACGGGGTAATGGATTGTATCTTTCTCATAAATAAATGGATAAATGGTTTAAACAATTTGGAAAGAATACAACGTCAAATATAGAACTAGCCAAGTATTGTAAAACACTAAAAATTGATAATGTGGTAATCTGTATGAGAGATGAATTAATACATATAAATAAGAATACAAAGAATATTATTATGAATTTAGACACACAGAATGGTTCTCATTGGGTTTGTATTCATAATAGTCAGGATAAATATTATTTTGATAGTTATGGTATGCCACCACCTGTTGAAGTAATACAATTCTTACAGAATGGTGTTTATCAAACATTTCAAGTTCAAGAAATTAATTCTAAATGTTGTGGTCAATTATGTTTATATGTATTATTTCAACTCAACAATAATGAAAATTTTTATGATATCATTTTTAATCTAATATAAATGACTTATGTTGGAAAAGATGGTTCTATCTTTGGAAAATCCTCTCAGGATATTGATTTATCAAATTATTATACAAAGGCACAGGCTGAACGACAAAAATATAGTGTAAGTAAAAATATTAATATGAAGAATACTTATAAATTAATCAATTATCCAAACCCTACAGATGCGAATGACTTAATTAGATTCAGTGATTTATCACACTTGTTAAATAAAACAGCACGTTTTGTGAAACAAGTAAAATTTACAACCACAACACCTGGTTATACTGACCATACACCTTTCCTCATTGAATTTAACTACCTGCTTACAATTGAATTTTATAAAGAAGGACATTTAGTTAATATGCGAATTAATAAATGGGGGTATGATATGCCTGATTTAGGGTATAATTGGTCTTTTTCAATAAACATAGAAGACCTACATGATTTTAATCAGTCTCGTAAAGAAGAATATTATCCACTTGGTGAGGATAAGGATTTATGTGGAAGTACAATTAATAAACAACAAATACATGGTTTTAAGAAAAGAAAAATATATGATAGTATAGCGATGGTTAGCATGACAAAGAAGGAAGGTCATGAGATAAGGATAGAAAGCCAAGGAATACAAACCAATTTGGTAGTGGGAAGATGGGGTGGTATTACCTGTCATAATATTAATCTCACATATATTTCTGATACATAAATGGCAGGAAGAAGACTACAAGAGAATTATAATTTTTGTATTCAAGGATACCTACAAGAAAAGGGTGCTCGGTATTACATACCTTATGATTTGGAGCATATACATGGGAATTTTGTCATAAAAAACTGGCCTTATACTGATATTGCTAAACCCACAAATCGAGACTTGTTAAAAATATTAAATAAAAATGAACTTCTCAAAGTTATGAAATATAAAACTCTTTTAGAAATTATCAACAAATCTTATTGGTACCCTATTATGAGAAAAATAATTATAGATACAAGAATATCTCAAAATCCAGATGAGTATATGTATAATATTCTTTGGGGCTCAAGCTCAAGGGTAGCAAGGGATGAGGAAGGAATTGAAGAAGAGAAGGAGGAGGAGGAGAGGGAGGAGAGGGAGATGGAAATCAGTGAGATTCATAAAAGATTAAATGTATTACAACAAATAAATCAATCTCAACGCACCGAAGAGGAAAATAAAGAAAGAATGACTCTTGTGAAAAAATTGGTTTTAAAAACGGATGAGATGAGTTCAATTTCAGGGAGGAGATCTAAACGAGAAAGTGGTATTGACTTTAGTTAGTTTTATTTGTAAATAAATGGAGGAGAGAGTGAAGGCATTCCTTAGGATTCTTTATGTTTTAAAAATAAAGATTGAAATGTATATGTTGAAAACCAAAAAGGTTTTGATACTCTGTCGGAATTTTTCTGATAAATAAATATGAGTTATTGTCTCAAATGTAAAAAGAAAACTAAATCTAAAAGTGTATTGTATGTTAAAGCTAAAAATAATAGAGTTTATCAAAAAGGAATATGTCAAGTGTGTGGTTCTAAAAAGTGTCAATTCATCTCACCTAAAAGTGGAGGGGATATACAAAAGTTTTTGTCAGGAAGTAAATTTACAACAACTGGAATTCCTGGGGAACTACACCTTCCAGGGTATTCTTTCTGTGGTCCAGGAACAAACTTGGATAAAAGATTAGATGAGACTGACAATCCTAAACCTTGGTCCAGACCAAAAAATAGGGTTGATGAAGTGTGTATGAAGCATGATATTGCTTATGGGGATACCACCACATTGGATGAAAAACATGAAGCAGACAGAGAAATGTTGTATAATTTGTCTTTGATACGAAATCCGACATTGAGAGAGAAAGTTGATAGGTTTATTGTGAAAAAAATGATAAGTGTTAAATTGAAACTTGGTCTTGGTTATTTCCCAAAAAACTATTAAACTCCAATGATGTTATCAAGACTGAGGAGCTTTTGGCTAATGAATTACATAAACCTATAATCACAAAGTTTAAAAGAAGGAAGGTTTATTCTAAATACACCGACCACATATGGTCCGCTGATTTAATTGAATTGAATAATGACAGGGGATACAGGTATGCTTTAACCGTTATTGATTTGAGGAGTAGATTTGCCTGGGTTGTCCCTTTAAAAAATAAAAGGGGTGATACTTTAATGTTAGCCTTTAAGCTAATATTTGATCGGGATAAAAGGAAACCAAAGAAGTTATGGACTGATGAGGGAACAGAGTTCTATAACAAAATATTCATGAAATTTCTTAAGGGGAAGGGTATTAAATTATACAGCACCTTTAATGAAGGAAAAGCAGTTGTTATTGAGCGTTTTAATCGTACTTTAAAAGAGAAATTATATAAAAAATTCACACAACTCGGTTCTCAAAAATGGGTCTATTTAATTCAGGATATTGTAGATAATTACAATAATACAGTTCATTCATCAACAAAATCAAAACCATCAGAAACATTTACAAAATTAGAATATGAAAAGGAGATTAATTTGAGAAAGCCCAAGTTTAAAGTTGGTGATATTGTAAGAATATACAGATGGAAAAGCCATTTTGAGAAAGGTTATACACAAAAATGGACTCGTGAATTATTTAAAATCATTGATGTAATGGATACAGTCCCTTGGACTTACAAATTATATGATATGAATGAGGAAGAAATATTGGGTTCATTTTACTCACAAGAATTACAAAAAACAAAACTGATAAGTCATTAAACAACAACCATCCATATATAAGTATATAAGTGATAAGCTAACGGGCTACCATAAGTATATAAATGATAGAACCAAGTACCATGTAATCAACCTTGATATATACTTTAATTTAAAAATGGTATGTGGCACTGGAGGCGCTCAAACAAGAACATTGAGGGAGGTTTACCATCTTATCTTAGCTCAGTTAAAATATCTTAATAAAGAACCAAACTCAAACATATTTTTTGTTAATGTATTAGATGGTGAGGAGAGTTGTAGGAGAATTAAATTATTTCCCACACATAAACAAATATTTGTAGGGTCGTTGTTTGAGTGGGTTATATTCACCAGATGATATTAAGAGTAAAAGGTTAAAAGGTTCATAAGGTCAGAAGGATCCCACAACTTTCCAGTTGGGACTTGTGTGTATGTGTGAACCCCTAACCTTCACCCAATCCCATCCCTAGCTCAATTAAAATATATTCATTATGTATTAGCCCAAGTAGATTAATTGACTCATGGTCCAAAAGGATCACAGGTTCACACTAGAGATCTGTGAACCCCTATCCCTCACACATACACATAAGTTAAACCTCAACTAAAGTTGAGGTTAAACTTTTGTGTATGTGTGAGTCATAATAATATACAGCCCCCAACCCAATCCCATCCCTAGCTCAATTAAAATATATTCATTATGTATTGGCCCAAGTAGATCAATTGACTCATGGTTCATAAGGTCAAAGGGCCCATAGAGTCTTTTGAATTAATAGGGGTGTTTTCCCAAATAGGGGTAAACGACATTAGATAGGGATTTCCCATGTTAAACGGGCTGTCCCAGAAGCAACATTATTACCCTACTGATGATCCATGGCGTTCCTATAACAAAATACATCTCAAGGATGATCCAAGACGTTCCGATAACAAAATACATCTCAAGGATGATCCATGGCGTTCCTATAACAAAATACATCTCAAGGATGATCCAAGACGTTCCGATAACAAAATACATCTCAAGGATGATCCATGGCGTTCCTGTAACAAAATATATCTCAAGCATGATCCAAGACGTTCCGATAACAAAATACATCTCAAGGATGATCCATGGCGTTCCTATAACAAAATACATCTCAAGGATGATCCAAGACGTTCCTGTAACAAAAGACATCTCAAGGATGATCCAAAACGTTCCTGTACCAAAAGATATCTCAAGGATGGTCCATGGCGTTCCGATAACAAAATACATCTCAAGGATGATCCAAGACGTTCCTGTAACAAAAGACATCTCAAGGATGATCCAAGACGTTCCTGTAACAAAAGACATCTCAAGGATGATCCAAGACGTTCCTGTAACAAAAGACATCTCAAGGATTATCCAAGACGTTCCTATACCAAAAGATATCTCAAGGATGATCCAAGACGTTCCGATAACAAAATACATCTCAAGGATGATCCAAGACGTTCCGATAACAAAATATATCTCAAGGATGATCCAAGGCGTTCCGATAACAAAATACATCTCAAGGATGATCCAAGACGTTCCGATAACAAAATACATCTCAAGGATGATCCAAGACGTTCCGATAACAAAATACATCTCAAGGATGATCCAAGACGTTCCGATAACAAAATATATCTCAAGGATGATCCAAGACGTTCCTGTAACAAAATACATCTCAAGGATGATCCAAGACGTTCCTATAACAAAATATATCTCAAGGATGATTCATGGCGTTCCTATAACAAAATACATCTCAAGGATGATCCATGGCGTTCCTGTAACAAAATATATCTCAAGCATGATCCAAGACGTTCCTATAACAAAATACATCTCAAGGATGATCCATGGCGTTCCTGTAACAAAATATATCTCAAGCATGATCCAAGACGTTCCTGTAACAAAATACATCTCAAGGATGATCCATGGCGTTCCGATAACAAAATACATCTCAAGGATGATCCATGGCGTTCCGATAACAAAATACATCTCAAGGATGATCCATGGCGTTCCGACAACAAAATACATCTCAAGGATGATCCAAGACGTTCCTGTAACAAAAGATATCTCAAGGATGATCCAAGACGTTCCGATAACAAAATATATCTCAAGGATGATCCAAGACGTTCCTGTAACAAAATACATCTCAAGGATGATCCAAGACGTTCCTATAACAAAAGACATCTCAAGGATGATCCAAGACGTTCCTACAACAAAAGACATCTCAAGGATGATCCAAGGAAATTGGATGCACCTGAGCTCATTTTAGAATGTCATAGCAAAGGGGGTGAATACTTATTGACTCAAGACATTTGAGATTTTCATCTTTAATTACTTTGAATAAATTTGTATATATAAAAAAAAAATCCGCCTTGTCATTATGGGGTATTTTGTGTAGATCAGTGACAAAAAAAATCTCGATTTAATCCATTCTACATTCAGACTGTAACAACAAAATGTGAAAGTCGAGGGATGTGAATACTTTCTGAAGGGACTGCGTATTATTATCACATTACTAAATGATGATATGAATGCCATTTTAGTTTTAATTCATATTTTGCTTTGGTATGATTATGTTATAACCTTCAGTTGTTTTTATCTTGTAAATAATTTATAATTCAGCATTATGGCCACAATGTTTTGATAATAATACAAATTAAATCATTCATCTATATTCTAAAACAGGAGTGTCTGTCTAACCCTAACAGCTCCGCGCTGAAGCTACTCCCTCAGTTTTGGGGGCTCCCCCCCACCAAACCTTCAGTGGAACGCTTTGTGGTCCCAGCGGATGTCGTAAGGTATGTAGGAGGTTTCATAAATTCCTCAATAAAATTTTGATTTTGAAATACGATCATTAGGGAGCTTCTCCTGAATCCCAAAGTAAACAGATTACGTCGATTCTCTGGTTTGATAACATTGTAGTTTTTTATTAGGCTATAGTTTGTCACATGAATACTATAGTATTAATTTGTGATTGGAATTATGCTCTTTGGAATGAAAATATAGAGGTATGAGTTAAAATGAATGAGGAAATCATGTGAGTGTTTCCACCCGTGACATTCGCGGATTCTCCATTTGCGGATTCGCCATTGACTGGTTGTAGAACCATTCAGACTGGATATGTTTTTTGGCCAAGTTATTCACGAACCAGCTGACAATGCCTGATGTTCGACTGAAGGTAGCCCAGGAATGTGGAATGTATTGGGTCATGGTTTGGCATCCGCCGTTTCTGCATTGTCTGTTTGCCTATGGCCTCCCACCTGTGAGTAGCACAGGTACCTCACTCGGATGTTCCTTTACCTCTCCATACACATTTGAGACATTGGTGATCCACTCAACGTAATTTAACCATTCACAGTTTCCCTGGTTGCTTATATTTTGCACCACAAGCAGCCACTTTTAATAACACCAGCACCTCACACGAATCATAATCCAGGGATGGAAGGAAGTGTATCCTTTCCTTTTTGAATGTATCCTTGGCAGGCTGGAAAGTCAGTTGAGAAGTGAAAATGCGCATCGGATTCAAGAGCACTGCGCATGCACGGCCAGAGATGATTGACAGGGGAGAAGGTAGTGCTTCTGAGAGCGCACCGATCCGAATTCCCAACAAACCGATCTCTGATCAAAATGAGCTCTGATCCCAACAAACTCCGTACGTTGAAGCGGAAAAAAGGGGAACGCAGAGGCATTCGGCACTTTATGAACAAACCAGGAGCCCTGATGCCAAGAAGAAGAGAAGAACCTGCCTTCCAACACCGGGACCAAAAAAGGACAAGTTGCAGTGAGAACCAAGACACGCTGCGCTGAGCCCGAAGTGCCATAAGGGCACAGGAGCAAGAGAGAGCAGACGGAGAGGTCTCTGGGGAGGAACGAAACTCTGTACTGACATACACATCTGTCTCTTGCTGTCCTCATAAATTAATAATCGAATTCGTCTCCCTTGATGCACAAGAGATTCACGACCAGAGCTCAAAAGAGTCATCAACAACGAGTCTAGACCCCGGTCAGGGCAGGCCCTCTGATTCGCACCTCTCACCTTTCCTCTCCACGCGGCATGTTTCCTAAGACTACATGCCCTTGGAGTCGCTGACCCCCAATTGTCATAGTAAAATGCAAGAGAGGGGTGGTGAGACATAGAGAGAGAAAGGAAGAGAGGGCGACGAAGGTGGAGGGAAGAGAGATTTTGCTAAAATGATCTGAGTAGAGTAGAGAGGCATTGCATCCCAATCGATCAACGAGGATTTTGAGGCCAGTTGTCAAGCTATGATGCTCAGACCTGAACCAACAAAGAATAACCAAAAACAAACATCATCCCTTTAACTTATTGACGTTATGACTCAACCAATTAACTTTACCCTTACTTACACACTCCCTGCCCTCTCAATTTCGTGCTCTCTTTCACCGCTTCCTCTGTTTCTCTTTCACTCCCCAATGTCCTTGTTAGTGCTTTGACCACAAAGGGGCTCGTCATGTTTGATTAAGTTTTATCACCAATGGTCTCTCAATACAAATTCAATGTGGGTTGGCTGAAACAACTGTCCATTGAAATTGTTGTTGCAGGCTTGTACTCTCATGCTGGGAATAAAAGTCTCTTTTGAGAGGCTCTTTATGATGTTCGGACTTGCAAAGCAATTCTAGAATCTCATGCTTTATTAGAAAGTTTTTTGTAAGAGAAGACGCAGATTTTATACGAAGATTGAGGGAGATGGAGCTGGAGCCTTAGAGTTGTCCAGACAAACTATTAGTTGTATTATATGTACACGTGTGAGCAGAAGACCTTGTTTTATCTGTCGGCGATGAATTGCTATATGTCATTGCAACATTGCATCATTTTAGCAGAAGCAGGAGTTGAAATATGCAAGGAAGATAATATGATAATGGTTTTGAGGTGTGGTCGGTTGTTGCCATAATGGAACCATATGGGGGAGCATTCAATCTGTTTTTGAATAGAGTAACCAGACCTTCAGATTTCATCACTTCCATTTTCGTCACATGGCACGGACGTCACATATATTTATGACCTATACATGGAGGGCCGGGGAGGGTGAAATTGAGGAGAATGGAATTGAGAAATGACAGGAGAGAGAGAAAAAGGAGGGGACGAGATAGGAGTATGGCAAAGAATTTAGAGGGAAGGGAAAGAAGATTGGGAAAATATGGGAGAAAGGGAAGGGGAATGTTTGTTGCTGATTGGAGACAGGTGGGGGGAGGGAGGGCAGAGGGTTGTGGGGGCATGGGGGTTTTGGAGCATGGGGGCAGGGAGTAGAGTTGTTGTTCCAAAAATCCATCATATATATAATAAATAGATGGACACAAAATAATCATGAGGCAAACACTTCTTGCTGCGTATGCTGCACGTGGAATCGTTGCTTTGCAGCCTGGCAGTGCCACTGCTGCAGTGCCCCCTATGGAATAGGAAAGGATTTTTTTTAACATGTTGAGGATGCCGGTGATAACTCGTTTACATTTGGTTGAAAGACACGGAGAATTTTTTTTTCAAGACACTTACTAATGCTGGCAGATGGGACACCGAGCTAACCGGCCATCCACCGCACACTTTGTGAGATGCAATGCCATGTCTGCGAACAACCAATCCGACAGTTTATAGTCGGGCTGAGGATCGATCTGATACAGGATAGGCCAAAGGTAAGTGCCTTACCTCTGGATGGGTGTTGTCATGACGCAAACATGGTGTAGGTGACCTCGGAAATATTAACGTAGAAGTGTTGCACATGAAATTGGGGGTGTTTGTTAAACAATCATTCGGATGCAGAAAGTTTGGGATAATAATCTCGCTTTATGCAAAAATAATTTTCGTTTTGGGGGTAGCCATTTATTATGTGCGCAAACATGATGGAAAATTTTACCCTACGCGATCCCGCATACCCCATACTTAACCTTTCTCTCCCAATTATTCTCCTTCATCCACGCCCTCCCATCCCCACAATTAACCTGCATGCGTAATAAACAGATTGCCTCTTTGCCTTACTAATGAATTCTCCATGTTTGAAAAAAGATGCTGTAGACATTGAACGCTTTACTAAACATCACTAACACCCAAACATTTTCTAAATCTGTCTGTCTGTCTTGTTATGCATTCCTAAACCGCTGGACAGAATGATTTGAAACTTGATGGTTGTATTGGGATGTACCCCCATTGTTGTATTAGGTGGTTGTATTTCTGCATCTGAATGTTTCTCGTGGTTAAAAACAAACAAATCATAGCCCCGTTTGTGTTCAGCGTAAGTGGAGATGCCAATTCGCTATGTAAATGTAGCGCTGTTCTTGGTGGGAGTTGAAGCAATCGGTGTTGAGGCGGATCCAAGAATTTAAAGATGGGGGGGGGGCATGAGACTATAGCGTTGGGGCGGGGGGATAAAGGGGGTGGGGTCTGGGGGTCCTCCCCCAGGAAATTTAAAAAAATTGATCGTCAATAAATGGCATTTCGTGCGTTCTTGGAAGTTTCTGCAGTTCCTTGTGTTCTTCCTTGGTCGAACAGTTCAGCAGATTCGCACCGCCTGCACCCTCATCCTGGATCGAAGGGGGGGGTGCGCACCCCCTGCCCCCCCCCCTGGATCCGCCCCTGCGAACCTAATATAAATGGATAATGGCAGAATTGAGTCTCTTGGTGGTTTACTCATAGCACCATTAGTGCACTGGAAGTGAACAAACTACATCCGGCACATTATGCTGCGTGTAACAGGCGTTATAAAGTCGTTCCTGAATATCACTACATCTCCCCCCTTTTGAAGATCAACTTCTGTATTCCTCCTGTTGAGTTATTAAAGGGGAATCAAAAGCTCAGACCACGTCAACTCGAATCTATCCCTTGATACACTACAAAATAGATATGATGTGTCTTTTGCGATTTCCGATTTATAAAGTCGGTAATGTTGCGATTAAAAGTCAAAATCTTCTACTTCATGCCCAGCCGTGACATCGCGCTCAGAAGTCAACCGCCATATTTGTGCGGTCTACGGATTACATTGCGGTACGATTGAACTCAAAACGGCGAATAGTTTCAACTTTTTCACAAATATTCCGGGTCGATGCATCATTGGTGGTTGTAGTAATACAAATGGAGTTGGTTTCATGCTACACCAATGGCTGAAAGATCCTAAGTTTGCCAGAAATTGGACGAGGTTTGTCCGATATAACCAAGTGTGGATCGGGCCTACAAAAAGTTCGCTTTTGCGCTCAGAACATTTTACAGAGCACTGTTATTAAGCAATACAGATGGTTAGATCTTGTGGTTATCCACCACGATTGAGAAAGGATGCTATCCCCATGATTATACAGAAGAAACAGCTGTCACTCAAAATTAAGACCATCTCCACCCAGGTACCAGCACATGTGCAGTGCATTCAGAAAGTATTCAGACCCCTTCACATTTTTCACATTTTGTTATGTTGCAGCCTTATGCTGAAATCGTTGAAATTCATTTTTTCCCTCATCAATGTACACTCAATACCCCATAATGACAAAGAGAAAACAGGATTTTAGAAAGTTTTACAAATTTATTAAAAAGAAAACACCGAAATATCACATTGAGATAAGTATTCATACCCTTTGCTATGACACTTGAAATTTAGCTCAGGTTCCTCCCATTACACTTGATCATCTTTGAGATGTTTCTACACCTTGATTGGAGTCCACCTGTGGTAAATTCAATTGATTGGACATGATTTGGAAAGGCACACACCTGGTCTATATAAGGTCTCACAGCTGACAATGCATATCAGAGCAAAAACCAAGCCATGAGGTCGAAGGAACTGCCTGCAGAGCTCAGAGACAGGATTGTGTCGAGGCTCTGATCTGGGGAAGCCTACAAAAAATTTTCTGCTGCACTGAAGGTTCCCAAGAGCACAGTGGCCTCCATAATTCTTAAATGGAAGAAGTTTGGAACAACCAGGACTCTTCCTAGAGCTGGCCGCCCGGCCAAACTGAGCAATCGGGGGAGAAGGGCCTTGGTAAGAGAGGTGACCAAGAACCCGATGGTCACTCTGGCTGAGCTCCAGAGATCCTGTGTGGAGATGGGAGAAACTTCCAGAAGGACAACCATCACTGCAACACTCCACCGATCTGGGCTTTATGGCAGAGTGGTCAGACGGAAGTCTCTCCTCAGTGAAAGACATATGAAAGCCTGCTTGAAGTTTGCAAAAAAGCACCAAAAGGACTCTCAGACTGTGAGAAACAAGATTCTGTGGTCTGATGAAACCAAGATTGAACTGTTTGGCTTCCGTCTTCAACTGTTTGACTTCCTCTACCCTCTTAGTCAACATGTGGCTCTCAATGGACCGTTTAATCTCCTCTCCCTGTCAAGGTTGGAGTGACCAAAGGCAGTGTTCGGGGCCCACTTCTATGAGAGAGAGAGAGAGAGAGAGAAAGAAAGAGAGAAAGAGAGAAAAAGAGAGAAAAAGAGAGAAAAAGAGAGAAAAAGAGAGAGAAAGAGAGAGAAAGAGAGAGAAAGAGAGAGAAAGAGAGAGAGACTGACTGACTTTGACTTTTGACGTCCTTTTATTCCAAAAAATATAAAGTGCATGGATGTACAGTGTATAAAATCAACAAAGCCAAAAACAAGATAAAACGATGAAGCGAGGAAACAATACAGAGACATGCGTTGATCAGTTCAAATTTTACGGAAAACAAATGCAATCTTCTGCAGCAATACTACGAAGTGTAGAAATTATGAACAATCAAGAGAAAAATAATACCAACTCGTTTTGGCGGACTTCACAGACACTTTTCAAACACCATTTTTCTACAAATCCATCAATTTCACCCATGATCTTGGAAAACTCAAACTCATGTTTTAGCCTTGCAGCACACAGTGCATTGAAAAACGTCATGACATTGCATTGATGAATGGGCTTACCATACCGCTTCTCCTTTCTGGACAGGTAAGTAGCAAGCTTTGCTGTAGCTACAAAAAAGCACAACAGTTCATATTCTTTGTTGTGTTGCCGTCTCTTTTTGAGCCCAAAAATAAAGGATCGAAAAGTAAATCTGAAATTCATTTTGAACGACACAAAGTCTAACCATTCAAATAAAGGAAAAAGTCTTTCACAACCAATAAAAAAATGAAAAACATCCTCATTTACAGAACAAAAGGGGCAACATGCAGATATTGGGGCAAAATTCCATACATATGTATTGCATGGGATGATCCAGTGGGCAAGGCGCCACTGAAGATCACCTGTTCTTTTGTTAATCAGCTTACAATACATTGATTCCCATACAGGTTCATTGGGGGGCCCGGCAGGGAGTAGCCTCTTCCATCGTGCTACTCCATTTAGCGGCGGAATACCAAGAACTTGAGATAACCACCACCTATACAGACTCTTGCTGCTCTCAGTGTGCAATACACTTGTCCCTGTGCTAACAGGTGGAAGTTCCTTGGAAAAGCAGTCAAAAATCAGTTTCGGAAACGAGGACTCGTTGGGGTGTCCAAAAGTATTCCAAGTCCAAAGTTTCTGTAGCTGATGACGTTTTTGAACAACTTTCCTCAAAATCGTTCCAATTGTCCTCTTGGACCGAATCGCCGTCAAGGTTGAAATTTCCTCCACATTCCTCCACCCGACACCGGAGTTTGGCCGAAGGTGCCATACTTTGTTTATGCCTGCCTCAATAAAGCGTTGGCACAAATGACGACTCTTGAGAACATCAGGGAAGAGAAGATTGAAGAACAGGGGTTCAACCTCGAACATCCCTGGGGAGTAAGTGTCCGCTTTACAGCTCACGGAAAGTCTTTCCCAGGCACTGAGAAGGCTCTGGTAAAATATGGGGAGCATTGATGTATTCACGTACTTAAGGTGAGTCAGGAATACTTCGAGACCATAGCCGAGTCTACCCGCCTGCTGTAAAATATGGCAAGCCAAGGCATGGTTTGGCAGGTTTTCACCAAATAGGAGGCGTTGAATGGAGCACAGGCGAAAAGCCATGAGATGGGATCTCACGTGAACAAGGCTCTGACCACCTTCAGATGAAGTATGGCATATTACGCTTGGCCGCAACCAATGATGGCCTCCCCAAAAAAAGTCCACAAGTTTGGCCTGTATCCTGTCCAGCAGCACTTCTGGTGGTTGCAGGCAAATAAAGCGATGCCACAACGTTGTAGCAACCAAGTTGTTTGCCACTAAGACTCGGCCCTTAAATGAGAGGTGCGGTAGGGTTCTTTTCCACAGGTTCAGCCTCCTGTCTATTTCTCCAGTCACACCTTCCCAATTCCTTTTCTCAAATTGTGTAGAGCCCAGGGACACACCAAGGTAATCAACACCATCTGCTTTCCACTCCAAGTTTTCTGGAAGAGAAGGCAGATGTGTTGAGACAGGTAGGCAACTATTAAGGTATGGCACCCAAAGAGCTTTGCTTTTCGTCCAATTAACCTTCAGAGATGAAGCCATGAAAAAGGTTATTAAGGACTTTACAAGAGCAACAATGTCTTGGTGGTTTTTTATAATGATGCAAACATCATCTGCATAGGCCGATATAGTCATTGGTGGGCTTCCAGGAAAACAGGTCAGGCCAGAGATATTCTTTCTCAGTGTGCAAAGTAATGGCTCCATTGCTAACGCAAAAAGCAAACCTGAGACTGGGCAACCCTGCCGTACCCCCCTCTGAACCTTTATGGGGGGAACCAGTTCATTGTTCACCTTAATTACACTGGAGATGTCAGTGTACAATAGAGTTATAAAGGCCCTGAAAATTACCCCAAACCCACATGCTTCAAGAACATGGCACAAGAAAACATGGTCAATGCTGTCAAAGGCTTTTTCAAAGTCTAGAAAACATATTCCAAAATCATTTTGGTCATGGCGAGCATACATTAAATCCCGCACGAAAAAAATGTTGTCGTAAATCGAACGACTGTGGATGCAGAATGTCTGATCAGGTAAAACCAGATCACCAATGACTTTTTTCAAACGATTTGCCATTGCTTTCGAAAACATTTTATAGTCAGTGCACATTATTGAAACCGGTCTCCAATTCTCCATCCGCCGGAGATCTCCTGACTTTGGGAGAAGACTCACCACTGCTCTCCTTAGACTTAGTGGCATTACACCTTTTCGCAAGGATTCTTGGAATACAATCAATAGTTCCGGGCCCAAAATTCCATGTAAAACTCAGCTGGCAGGCCATCAATTCCCGGAGCCTTTCCAGATTCCATTTCAACCATGGCACACTGTAACTCATCAAGGCTTAAAGGCACATCCAGCTCCAGGCGTTGAGTCTCAGTTAGGGTTGGGAGATGGGAGGTAAAACATTTTATTTTATCCTCATATATATCTTTTTTAGCAAATAGTTCAGAATAATACTTTCTAATAGTGATTTTTACCCCATCAGAACTTGTAATTTCATTCCCACTGGGGTCCTTAACTGATAAAATAAGCCGGGGAGGCTTCGTTTCAGCTTCTAAGTGAAAGAAGGCTTTGCTAGGACTATCCGATACTTTAATGCTTTTTACTCTCAGTCTAACTAGTAGTCCTGCAGCCTTCTCCTGTAATAGTTCCCGGAGTTGGGTCCTTTTTTCAAGGAGCAATTTATAATTTGTCTCATTTTCTTGCTCTGCCATTTTGTTTTGCAGTTTTAGAATTTCGGTTTCCAACCGTGCCAATGTGATTTGACTTTCATGAGTGATGTGGGAATTAAACTGTTGACAAAACAGTCGTATATGAGTTTTCATATTATCCCACCAAAGGTTAGTGGAAGCAAAGGGGCTTTTTTCCAACTATAGCTATCCATAGGATGCGAAAGGCTTCCTTAAACAGGGTATCATCCAAAAGACTTGTATTGAATTTCCAATAGGCGCTCCTCCGTTTGAATTGAGGGAAAGATAGGCCCATCGTGACCATGTGGTGGTCAGAGAAGATGGAAGGGGTAATAGTTGAGGAGGTTACAATATTCCTTAATCGTGGGGTGATGTACCAGCGGTCAAGCCTCGCTAAGGATACTTGGCCATTGGAGCATCGACACCATGTAAACTGCCGGTCATTTGGGTGCATCAATCGCCATACATCCAAAAAAGCCCCACCTGAAAGAAACTGGGAGAGGTCACCATGGGACTCGGGATGTGGTTCCGGTGAATTTCTGTCTATTTTGGGCTCTAGCGTACAATTGAAATCTCCCCCCATGCATATGCACTGATTTGGGTCAAACAAATTTAAATGGTTTATCACTTCAGTAAAGAAGGCTTTACGGTCAGTACTCTCACTTGGTGCGTATACATTAAAAATAATAAGCTTCAGGCTTTTGATCACCAATTCTAGGGAGACAAAACGTCCCCGAATCACCTCCTGAAAGAGGCAAGATTCAGGTACAAGTCCTGGTTTTAACAAAAACCCCACTCCAGCAGATACAGATGACATATTACTGAAGAAACATTTACCTTTGAACATGCTGCACCAGTCATGTTCAACCTTCTCAATAATATGAGTTTCTTGCAGTAATATTACATCAACTTGTTTCCGTTTGAATAAACTATTCACTTGGATCTGGCGGACGTGACTGGCCCCACCACCATTTATATTGAGTGTTGCAAGATTAAGCGTCTTCATCACTCATGAGTAAATTTTGTCTGACGCTGTGAGTACTCACTCTTTGCCTTTGTTATGATTTTCTTTAGTCGATGAAACTGCGATTTTGTTAGGTTTAGTTCCTCAGATTTTTTTATGACTAGTTTTGCAGCCTGAATAAAGGGAGCCAAATCAGGGAAATGATCCCCAATGATGACATTTCGCTGTCTATACGTTTCATTGAGGAATGAGAGAACAATATGGGGAGGGGTTGGGGGTTGATCTGCCATTAATTGTGATAATGCTGTTACCTCCACCTCCTCTTCCGATTCTGATAAATCAGAAAGTGGTCCAATGGGGTCTGGGTCAATACCGTTTTCTTCTCCTGCTATGCAACCTAGCCTTCCCTTGTCTGGGAGGTCCACGCAGTGCTGTGTTTGGGAAACATCAGCACATTGATTACTGATTTCCTCAATTGGCATGAAATCATTATTCCCACATTCCTGTGGATTTATGTTTCCACCCTTATCTGCTATATTGGCAGATTTATTATGGATGTCAGCCTGTTCGGCGACATTCGCTTGGATCAATGATGCACCATTCACAGTATCGTGGCCTGAATTATTTGCATCATTAACGTCGTCTGTGTGAGTAATGGAAGCGCGTTGTTTTAGCGGCTGAACCCTGATACTCTTTTCTGGGTTTTCCTCTTTATTTATTTGGTCCACGCTTTGTAGAGAGATTCCAGGTGCATCCTGAAGAGTTTTTCCACCAACAGCCTGCAAATCGAGCACAACCCTTTTACCTGCTCCAGATGAGTCACTATCATCCGGAGCCCTTCGTTTACTCGTCCCCACTTTACTATCAGTGTCCATTTCAACATTTTGCTGAGGAGGAATAAATACGTTCACGCTTGGAACACTGGATTCACCCTCATTAGGAATTTTAAGCGGTGGCAATGCGTTAACCTCCCCCCCCACTGGGAATCTCAATTAGTGGAGCAACGTTAACCTCCCTCCCACTGGGAGTATTCATTAGTGGAGCAGCGTTAACTTCCCTCCCACTGGGCGTATTCATTAGCAGAGCAACCTCCTCCTTACAAACTATGGCAGTGTGACCTGTCTTGCCACACCTGACACACGAGGCTTTGGGACAAGAACGTTTTAAATGTCCATACGCTCCACACTGAAAGCATGTTCAGGTGGTGGACGATGCGTATAGCTGGAAATTTGCCTCTTCAAAATTAATTTTGAAAGTGATGTTGAGGCCTGTGTCGTCCCCACGGTCTGGAAAGACCATATACACCTGTCTGTGGAAGCTCATTACGTGCTTAACACGTTCATTCCGACACCCAAGAGGGATTGTTGAAATCCTCGATACCATTTTACCGTACCGTGATAGCACGGTCATTACCTTGTCATTTGGGATAAATGGTGGTACGTTGGAAATAACCACTCTCGTCGCGGGAGTTAATAGCGGCGACGCCATCATAAAGTGACCGCTTTCCGTGGTTATTCCCGCACTTACCACGTCATGGACGAGTTCCTCATCCGAAACGAACACCACCACTTTCTGGTTCATACGCGAAGCTGCACGTATATTTTCATCCCCAACAATGCTCCCCACAGCGAGGATGATGTCCTCGACAGGGACTCCATCCGGAGGCACGCACACAAACGCGTGCTTCCTGGTTAAGCCTTCAAAGTCGTCGCGACGAGAGCGTGCATTCGCCATTCCAGTGAAAATACCCCCCCCCCTCCCCCCGCTTGTCCGAGCCGGACAAGAGGGTATCAAACCTAAATAAACGAACTAAAGTAAATAATAAACGTGCATTATAAGCACAGAAATGGCTTACAACGCGCCGTCAATGCCAGTAGGCCGCACCCAAAATGGGCCCGCTCTCAATCCTCTCTCTCTCGAAGGCAAAGGTGTAGAACAGATGAAAACAAATGCCAAAGCACACAGGATGGAAAAGGAGAGGGAGGGGGGGGGGCAGGAGAGGGGGGAAAACTCACGACGGACTCACCAAAACACAGAGCAGTTGCTCACAGCCGCCATGACGCTACACCCAACGCACCGACAGCCGATAGGTGGCGACAGAGAGAGAGAGAGAGACAGAGACAGAGACAGAGACAGAGAGAGAGAGAGAGAGAGAGACACACACACACACACATACCAACAGCAGAGTTAAAGGACAAAATAGAGGGAAACTTGGACAAACAATGGTTTGGGAGAGAAATGGAGGATAGTAATGGATGTATGGGGTGAACAGGATAAATACAGAACGAAACTCAAGGAGGACAAATGGGAATTTTGGAAGGAGGGGGACTTGGGGGGTGAAAGATGAGGGAAGGGGGGGGGGGATTAATGAGGGTTGATTTGAGGACGATCTGACATGGTGGTGAACAGCTGTTTTGAGGACATGGAGGGATGAATGAAATTGAAAAGAATGTGTAAATTGGTTCCACAGGTGGGTAAAAATGGGAATGGCATAGTGGAGGTGAGCACCTGGATTTTGGGAGTTTCACCAGAAGCTGGTTGATTGTGGACCATGTGAGCCCTGCACGGAAAGAGCAGAGGGTGCAAGACCAGAAAGGAGGCGGTATAAGATAGAGAGACCACAGACCTGTCTGTGATGGGAAAGTGATAGGCTCATCGACTCAGCTTGATCACGGGAGATTCCAATAATCTTTAAGGTCTTGTTTTCCACTAGGTTAGGAAGAGTAAGGAGTGAGTCAGGGGCGCCAGCCCAAAGCGGGGAGCAGTATTTAATCAGGCTCTGGGTGAAGGCCTTTCATGTGGATAGGTGTTCAGGTGTGCCAAGAAAGGACTTTGTACAACAGAGTGACAGTTGGTGACTGGCTTTGGAGGCCAACTTTGAAATGTGGTTTACCCAAGATAGATCGTCGCTGAAAGTGAGACACAGGAGTTTGAAAGACTGAATTTCCTCAAGAGGATTGTTGAGAAAGTAGATGGGAGGGGAGTTGCCAGACGATCCTTTCGAAGAGAGTGAGAGTGAGATTTGTTTGGATTGAAAGACATATTCCAATTGTTTGACCAGCTTGTAATTTTGTCAAGACCTATGCGGCTGATGCATTTGATGTGCTGGTTAACTTGGAAACGACCAGATAATTAGAGAGGTAGTCTACAATGATGAGAACGTTTCACAATTAAATTCAAACGGGTTAGTTCCCAGCTTGGTCAAAGGGGCGATGGCGATTTCATGAGGTTCTTTCATATGGTCGAAGGGGTCGCTCTTTTCGCTCTTTTCTTTCGCTCTTTCACGAGCCTCGATCTTGTATACAGCAAAAAAAAAAAAAATAATGTAGTGTCTGGTTTTCTTGGCACGTTTGGCAGGTTCAGATAAACTTGGCTATGTTGTCGTTGATTTTTGGCCAGTATACAGTTTCCAGCTAGATGTCTGGTCTTCATCATGCCTAGGTGTCCAAGGTGAAGTTTGCTGAGCATGTCAGCATGCATTGACTCAGGTATGA
Source organism: Myxine glutinosa (assembly GCF_964187855.1). Lineage (NCBI taxonomy): Eukaryota > Metazoa > Chordata > Myxini > Myxiniformes > Myxinidae > Myxine > Myxine glutinosa. The sequence continues at coordinate 118,482,342 of NC_136271.1, forward strand.
GGACTTGTCTACCCTTGAGTATCTTCTCCTTCTTTTGTATGCAGCTCAAGACTGCGGTGTTGCATCATTGGCTTAAAATTTGATGTGCCGCTGATGCAATGCCCTCTTTAGGTTAGGGAAAGAATTTAGAATTTGGCCATGGTGCTGGCAATAGTTCTCCTCCTCTTTGTGAAGAATACCGTGGGATCTTTAACATCCACCAACCAATGCTGGCAGACTGGACGCCCGTTTAAAATTCATATGAGCGATGGCACCCACATTGGTGAATCACCCTGCTTGTTAAACACCTGGATGACAGTTTATAGCTGGGTCAGGATTTGAACCCAGGCAGTACAGCTTCGAGGTGACTGTGCATACCTCTGGAGTCTAGGCCAACCTGTTATATATACTGTATATATCAATGGGGCATGCTTGCACACTGCAAGCAATTACTTGGGTGCATCCTACATGCAGACGTAATAAATACAATCTTTATATATTTGATGATGTGGATTGTGAGATTATACATTTGATTGATATGTATATGGTATACACACTGTACATATGTGTTACACGGTACATATGGTATATACACGGTACATATGATATATATATATATATATCAAACAAATCTGGCATAATTGATGTCAGTGTCTTGTCACATCTAGGGTCCATGTCTGCTCCTTTTAGTTATGTACATATAACGAATATATATTCTTCATTTATTCAGTTAGTATGGCAAGAGTCATTAAAGTAAAACACGAATGACGTCAGCATGTAATTTTAAATCGTTTTTTATTACTCCTCGTCAGCTCGACCCCAACCCCACCCCACATTCTCCCCCCCCCCCCTCCCACCCCAAAATCCACCTCTCCCCTCTTTCAAATTCTGTATCTAGCTCTGTCATTGCTGGCATTGTAACAACAATGTCCAGAAAGACGTCACAAAACAAAGGAGTCCCACAAATGTGTATCATAACAGAGATAACGCTTACAAGTACAGAAGCCTATTCTGTACTCGGTATTTGGCATTTTAGTGTTTTATGGTTATGTTTTAAGATGGCTTCAAAGGAAACAAAATGATGTGGAATGACACACAACAGTCTCAAACAGAAATTTGTTTGTCTATTTGCATATCGATGGCATCAGGACGTTTGCATATATCATTGTTTGATTGAGAGCAATATGCAGATTTCATAGTCATGTTTGCTTAATTTTTTTGTTTGCATTTTAATCTTTGGAAAAATACATGACGGAAGTTAAAAAAAAGTTTTACAAACGACATGCTCTGTCTGAGATGGGTTGATGGTGGACCATGTGAGTCAAGGCCAGGGCACACAAAGGTTAAAAAATATCACTCCTGTGTTGGAAGGAAGCGGTTCACTTTTGGAATTCTTATTATGAAATAGGCAAAGTGTGCAAAGGAACTAAACCCATTAATTACCCTTCAGAATTACCCTTTGGAATTACCCTCAGAATTACCCTTTAGAATCACCCTTTTGAATAACCCTTTAGAATAACCCTTTAGAATAACCCTTTGGAATTACCCTTTAGAATTACCCTTTAGAATTACACTTTAGAATTACACTTTAGAATTACACTTTAGAATTACCATTTAGAATTACACTTTAGAATTAGCATTTAGAATTACACTTCAGAAATACACTTTAGAATTACACTTTAGAATTACCATTTAGAATTACACTTTAGAATTAGCATTTAGAATTGCACTTTAGAATTACCCTTTAGAATTACACTTTAGAATTACCATTTAGAATTACACTTTAGAATTAGCATTTAGAATTACACTTTAGAATTAGCATTTAGAATTACCATTTAGAATTACACTTTAGAATTAGCATTTAGAATTACACTTTAGAATTCCCATTTAGAATTACCAATTAGAATTGCACTTTAGAATTACCATTTAGAATTGCACTTTAGAATTGCACTTTAGAATTACCATTTAGAATTGTACTTTGGAATTACCATTTAGAATTGCACTTCAGAATTACTATTTTGAATTGCACTTCAGAATTACCATTTAGAATTACCATTTAGAATTACACTTTAGAATTACCATTTATAATTGCACTTTAGAATTACCATTTAGAATTGCACTTTAGAATTACCATTTAGAATTGCACTTTAGAATTACCATTTATAATTGCACTTTAGAATTACCATTTAGAATTACACTTTAGAATTACCATTTAGAATTACACTTTAGAATTACCATTTAGAATTGTACTTTAGAATTACCATTTAGAATTACACTTTAGAATTACCATTTAGAATTAACATTTAGAATTACACTTTAGAATTACCATTTAGAATTAACATTTAGAATTACACTTTAGAATTACCATTTAGAATTGCACTTTAGAATTACCATTTAGAATTACACTTTAGAATTACCATTTATAATTGCACTTTAGAATGACCATTTAGAATTGCACTTTAGAATTACCATTTATAATTGCACTTTAGAATTACCATTTAGAATTACACTTTAGAATTACCATTTAGAATTGCACTTTAGAATTACCATTTAGAATTACACTTTAGAATTAGCATTTAGAATTACACTTTAGAATTACACTTTCGAATTACACTTTCGAATTACACTTTCGAATTAGCATTTAGAATTAGCATTTAGAATTGCACTTTAGAATTAGCATTTAGAATTACACTTTCGAATTACACTTTAGAATTACACTTTAGAATTACACTTTAGAATTACACCTTAGAATTAGCATTTAGAATTGCACTTTAGAATTACCCTTTAGAATTACACTTTAGAATTAGCATTTAGAATTGCACTTTAGAATTAACATTTAGAATTACACTTTAGAATTACACTTTAGAATTGCACTTTAGAATTACCATTTAGAATTACACTTTAGAATTACACTTCAGAATTAGCATTTAGAATTGCACTTAAGAATTAACATTTAGAATTACACTTTAGAATTACACTTTAGAATTACCATTTAGAATTACACTTTAGAATTACACTTTAGAATTACACTTTAGAATTACCATTTAGAATTACACTTTAGAATTACACTTTAGAATTACACTTTAGAATTACACTTTAGAGTTACCATTTAGAATTACCATTTAGAATTACACTTTAGAATTACACTTTAGAATTACACTTTAGAATTACACTTTAGAATTACCATTTAGAATTACACTTTATTATTACCATTTAGAATTACCATTTAGAATTACCTTTAAGAATTACCATTTAGAATTACACTTTAGAATTACACTTTAGAATTACCTTTTAAAATTACCATTTAGAATTGCACTTTAGAATTACCATTTAGAATTACACTTTAGAATTACCCTTAAAAATTGCACTTTAGAATGACCATTTAGAATTACACTTTAGAATTACCATTTAGAATTGCACTTCAGAATTACCATTTAGAATTACCATTTAGAATTACACTTTAGAATTACCATTTAGAATTACCATTTAGAATTGCACTTCAGAATTACCATTTAGAATTGCACTTTAGAATTGCACTTTAGAATTACCATTTAGAATTGTACTTTAGAATTACCATTTAGAATTGCACTTCAGAATTACCATTTTGAATTGCACTTCAGAATTACCATTTAGAATTACCATTTAGAATTACACTTTAGAATTACCATTTATAATTGCACTTTAGAATTACCATTTAGAATTGCACTTTAGAATTACCATTTAGAATTACACTTTAGAATTACCATTTAGAATTGCACTTTAGAATTACCATTTATAATTGCACTTTAGAATTACCATTTAGAATTACACTTTAGAATTACCATTTAGAATTGCACTTTAGAATTACCATTTAGAATTGCACTTTAGAATTACCATTTAGAATTACACTTTAGAATTACCATTTAGAATTGAACTTCAGAATTACCATTTAGAATTAACATTTAGAATTACACTTTAGAATTACCATTTAGAATTACACTTTAGAATTACCATTTAGAATTGCACTTTAGAATTACCATTTAGAATTGCACTTTAGAATTACCATTTAGAATTACACTTTAGAATTAGCATTTAGAATTGCACTTCAGAATTACCATTTAGAAATACCATTTAGAATTACACTTTAGAATTACCATTTAGAATTGCACTTTAGAATTACCATTTAGAATTGCACTTTAGAATTGCACTTTAGAATTACCATTTAGAATTGTACTTGAGAATTACCATTTAGAATTACCATTTAGAATTACCATTGAGAATTACACTTTAGAATTACCATTTAGAATTACCATTTAGAATTACACTTTAGAATTACCATTTATAATTGCACTTTAGAGTTACCATTTAGAATTACCATTTAGAATTACCATTGAGAATTACCATTTAGAATTGCTCTTTAGAATTACCATTTATAATTGCACTTTAGAATTACCATTTAGAATTGCACTTTAGAATTACCATTTAGAATTGCTCTTTAGAATTACCATTTATAATTGCACTTTAGAATTACCATTTACAATTACCATTTAGAATTGCACTTTAGAATTGCTCTTTAGAATTACACTTTAGAATTACCATTTTGAATTGCTCTTTAGAATTACCATTTAGAATTACCATTTAGAATTACCATTTAGAATTACCATTTAGAATTACCATTTAGAATTGCTCTTTCGAATTACCATTTATAATTGCACTTTAGAATTACCATTTAGAATTGCACTTTAGAATTACCATTTAGAATTGCTCTTTAGAATTACCATTTATAATTGCACTTTAGAATTACCATTTAGAATTGCACTTTAGAATTGCTCTTTAGAATTACCATTTAAAATTACACTTTAGAATTACACTTTAGAATTACCATTTAGAATTACACTTTAGAATTACACTTTAGAATTACCATTTAGAATTACACTTTAGAATTACACTTTAGAATTACCATTTAGAATTACACTTTAGAATTGCTCTTTAGAATTGCACTTTAGAATTACCATTTAGAATTGCACTTTAGAATTACCATTTAGAATTACACTTTAGAATTACCATTTAGAATTGCACTTCAGAATTACCATTTAGAATTGCACTTTAGAATTACCATTTAGAATTACACTTTAGAATTACCATTTAGAATTGCACTTCAGAATTACCATTTAGAATTACACTTTAGAATTACCATTTAGAATTACACTTTAGAATTGCTCTTTAGAATTGCACTTGAGAATTACCATTTAGAATTGCACTTTAGAATTACCATTTAGAATTACACTTTAGAATTACCATTTAGAATTACACTTTAGAATTACCATTTAGAATTACACTTTAGAATTACACTTCAGAATTGCACTTTAGAATTACCATTTAGAATTACACTTCAGAATTACACTTTCGATTTACACTTTAGAATTGCACTTTAGAGTTACACTTTAGAATTGCACTTTAGAATAACCATTTAGAATTGCACTTTAGAATTACCCTTTAGAATTACACTTTAGAATTAGCGTTTAGAATTGCACTTTAGAATTAACATTTAGAATTACACTTTAGAATTACACTTTAGAATTGCACTTTAGAATTACCATTTAGAATTACACTTTAGAATTACACTTCAGAATTAGCATTTAGAATTGCACTTAAGAATTAACATTTAGAATTACACTTTAGAATTACACTTTAGAATTACCATTTAGAATTACACTTTAGAATTACCATTTAGAATTACCATTTAGAATTACACTTTAGAATTACACTTTAGAATTACACTTTAGAATTACACTTTAGAATTACCATTTAGAATTACACTTTATTATTACCATTTAGAATTACCATTTAGAATTACCTTTTAGAATAACCTTTTAAAATTACCATTTAGAATTGCACTTTAGAATTACCATTTAGAATTACACTTTAGAATTACCATTTAGAATTACCATTTAGAATTACCCTTAAAAATTGCACTTTAGAATGACCCTTTAGAATTGCACTTTAGAATTACCATTTAGAATTGCACTTTAGAATTACCATTTAGAATTGCACTTTAGAATTGCACTTTAGAATTGCACTTTAGAATTACCATTTGGAATTGCACTTTAGAATTACCATTTAGAATTACCATTTAGAATTACCCTTTAGAATTGCACTTTAGAATTACCTTTTAGAATTACACTTTAGAATTACCATTTAGAATTACACTTTAGAATTACCATTTAGAATTACCCTTTAGAATTGCCCTTTAGAATTACACTTTAGAATTACCCTCGAGAATTACCATTTAAAATTACCATTTAGAATTACACTTTAGAATTACCCTCGAGAATTACCCTTTAGAATTACCCTTTAGAATTACCCTTTAGAATTGCCCTTTAGAATTACACTTTAGAATTACCCTCGAGAATTACCCTTTAGAATTACCATTTAGAATTACACTTTAGAATAACCATTTAGAATTGCACTTTAGAATTGCACTTTAGAATTACCATTTAGAATTGCACTTTAGAATAACCATTTAGAATTGCACTTCAGAATTACCATTTAGAATTGCACTTCAGAATTACCATTTAGAATTGTACTTTAGAATTACCATTTAGAATTGCACTTCAGAATTACCATTTAGAATTACACTTTAGAATTACCATTTAGAATTACACTTTAGAATTACCATTTAGAATTGCACTTTAGAATTACCATTTAGAATTACACTTTAGAATTACACTTTAGAATGGCAATTTAGAATTACACTTTAGAATCGCCCTTTGGAATTACACTTTAGAATTACCCTTTGGAATTACACTTTAGAATTACCCTTTGGAATTACACTTTAGAATTACACTTTAGAATTACACTTTAGAAATACACTTTAGAATTACTCTTTCGAATTACACTTTAGAATTAAGCTTTAGAATTACACTTTCGAATTACCATTTAGAATTACACAACCACCTTTAGAGGCCATTTTCCCCCGCAAAGCAGGGGTTGGCCTTTTTCGGGAACCGTGGTTGTTGTTGTTTTTTGTCCCCTTTTTGAAGCAATGTTTTACGGCCGGATGCCCTTCTTGACGCCAACCATTTTTGCCGCCTTTAACGACAAACAGGGAATTACCAGTGAACTGGTACTCAATTAGCCAACCTCCGAAGGATGACAGGCTGAGTTAACCCCCCTGGCGTTAACTCAGCGATCGACCGGGATTCGAACCCAGGATCCTAGGATCCTAAGCCGGCACCCGAGCCGCTAGCCCAACACCAGGGTTACACTTTAGAATTACACTTTAGAATTACACTTTAGAATTACACTTTAGAATTGCACTTTAGAATTAAACTTTAGAATTACACTTTAGAATTACACTTTAGAATTACTCTTTAGAATGACACTTTAGAATTACACTTTAGAATTACACTTTAGAATTACACTTTAGAATTACACATTAGAATTACCCTTGAGAATTACTCTTTAGAATTACACTTTAGAATTACCCTTTAGAATTACACTTTAGAATTACACTTTAGAATTACACTTTAGAATTACACATTAGAATTACCCTTGAGAATTACTCTTCAGAATTACACTTTAGAATTACACTTAAATTACACTTTAGAATTACCATTTAGAATTACCCTTTAGAATTACACTTTAGAACTACACTTTAGAATTACATTATAGAATTACACTTTAGAATTAGAATTACCATTTAGAATTACACTTTAGAATTACTTTTTCGAATTACCATTTAGAATTACACTTTAGAATTACACAACCACCTTTAGAGGCCATTTTTTCCCACAAAGCAGGGGCTGGCCTTTTTCGGGAACCGTGGTTGTTGTTGTTTTTTGGTCCCCTTTTTGAAGCAATGTTTTACGGCCGGATGCCCTTCCTGACGCCAACCCTTTTTGCCGCCTTTAACGACAAACAGGGAATTACCAGTGAGCTGGTACTCAATTAGCCGACCTCCGAAGGATGACTGGCTGAGTCAACCCCCCTGGCGTTAATTCAGCGATCGACCAGGATTCGGAACCCAGGATCCTAGGATCCTAAGCCGGCACCCGAGCCGCTAGCCCAACACCAGGGTTACACTTTAGAATTACACTTTAGAATTACACTTTAGAATTACACTTTAGAATTGCACTTTAGAATTACACTTTAGAATTACACTTTAGAATTAAACTTTAGAATTACACTTTAGAATTACACTTTAGAATTACTCTTTAGAATGACACTTTAGAATTACACTTTAGAATTACACTTTAGAATTACACATTAGAATTACCCTTGAGAATTACTCTTTAGAATTACACTTTAGAATTACCCTTTAGAATTACACTTTAGAATTACAATTTAGAATTACACTTTAGAATTACACATTAGAATTACCCTTGAGAATTACTCTTTAGAATTACACTTTAGAATTACCCTTTAGAATTACACTTTAGAATTACTCTTTAGAATTACACTTTAGAATTACACTTAAATTACACTTTAGAATTACCATTTAGAATTACCCTTTAGAATTACACTTTAGAATTACATTATAGAATTACACTTTAGAATTAGAATTACCATTTAGAATTACACTTTAGAATTACTCTTTCGAATTACCATTTAGAATTACACTTTAGAATTACACAACCACCTTTAGAGGCCATTTTTCCCCACAAAGCGGGGGCTGGCCTTTTTCGGGAACCGTGGTTGTTGTTGTTTTTTGGTCCCCTTTTTGAAGCAATGTTTTACGGCCGGATGCCCTTCCTGACGCCAACCCTTTTTGCCGCCTTTAACGACAAACAGGGAATTACCAGTGAGCTGGTACTCAATTAGCCGACCTCTGAAGGATGACAGGCTGAGTCAACCCCCCTGGCGTTAATTCAGCGATCGACCGGGATTCGAACCCAGGATCCTAAGCTGGCACCCTAGCCGCTCGCCCAACACCAGGGTTACACTTTAGGATATACACTTTAGAATTACACTTTAGAATTACACTTTAGAATTACCATTTCGAATTATCCTTGAGAAGTACTTTTTAGAATTACACCTTAGAATTGCCCTTTGGAATTACACTTTAGAAATACACTTTAGAATTACTCTTTCGAATTACCATTTAGAATTACCATTTAGAATTACCATTTAGAATTACACTTTAGAATTAAGCTTTAGAATTACACTTTAGAATTACCATTTAGAATTACACTTTAGAATTACACAACCACCTTTAGAGGCCATTTTCCCCCGCAAAGCAGGGGTTGGCCTTTTTCGGGAACCGTGGTTGTTGTTGTTTTTTGGTCCCCTTTTTGAAGCAATGTTTTACGGCCGGATGCCCTTCGTGACGCCAACCCTTTTTGCCGCCTTTAACGACAAACAGGGAATTACCAGTGAACTGGTACTCAATTAGCCGACCTCCGAAGGATGACAGGCTGAGTTAACCCCCCTGGCGTTAATTCAGCGATCGACCCGGATTCGAACCCAGGATTCGAACCCAGGATCCTAGGATCCTAAGCCGGCACCCTAGCCGCTAGCCCAACACCAGCGTTACACTTTAGAATTGCACTTTAGAATTACCCTTCAGAATTACCCTTTAGAATTACCCTTTGGAATTACCCTTTAGAATTACACTTTAGAATTACCCTTTAGAATTACACTTTAGAATTACACTTTTTTTTTTTTTTTTTTTTTTTTTTTGTATACAAGATCGAGGCTCGTGAAAGAGCGAACATTAATCACACAGAAAGACAAACCGACACATAAAACATATAACATCGGGAGCGGTAGACAAGATGGGGGGAGAGGGGGAAGGACACAAACACAACATTTGAGAGCAGGGACCGAGAGACATGGAGACATCGAGAGATCTGAGAGAGGGCGAGGGCTTTGGGGGGGGGGGCATGGGAAGGGGGCGGTGGGAGAGGTATAAAACATATGGACACTGCCAGGACTTCCAGGAAAGAAGTTGGAATTTCAAACAAGGTGGATCTGGGGTGAATTAGCGGGGGTAGAAAAGATCAAGGTTTTGGATGGGGGAAGATAAGAGATGGTGGTGAACAGCTGTTTTAAAGACCTGGAGGGAGTAGTGGGATTGAAGGGAGTGAGGGAGTTTGTTCCAGAGGCGGGAGAAAAGAGGAATGAAAGAGTGAAGGTGAGCAGAGAGCCGAGATTTCGGCAGTTTAACCATCAGAGGGTTGCTGGCAGATCTTGTGCGACCTGTAGGAATATTTGGGGGACAGAGCACAGAGAGAGCTGGGGGTGCAAGGCCGGAGAGGAGTCGGTAGAAGACAGAAAGACCACCTACCTGCCTGCGGTGAGTGAGTGAAAGGCCCTCAGAAATAGCTTCATCGCGGGAGATTCCAATAATTCTGAAAGCTTTGGTTTCAACAGCGTGAAGCCGAGCTAGGTTTGAGGCAGGAGCACCGGTCCATAGGGGAGAACAGTATTCCATTGAGCTGCGGATGAAAGCCTTGTATGTGGTGAGGAGCTCAGGTGTGCCGAGGAAGGACTTCGCACGACGGAGGATGCCCAGTCGGCGACTGGCTTTGGAGGCCAGCTTGGAAATGTGGTTTTCCCAAGAAAGATCATGGCAGATAGTGAGACCCAAAATCTTGAGCGACAGAACTTCTTGGAGAGGATTGTTGAGAAAGTAGATGGGAGGGTTGTCCAGTCGATCTTTTCGGAGAGACATAGTAAGAGTGTGAGATTTGTCAGGATTGAAAGACATGTTCCACTTGTTTGACCAGTCTGTGATTTTGTCCAGGTCTTCAGAGAGTGAGGAGGCAGCAGACTGCCGATCTGAGGGAAGAGGAATGGAGCGGCAGAGAGTGGAGTCATCAGCAAAGAGATAGAGAGGATTTTCGAGAGAGTCAGAGAGATCATTGATGAAGACCAGAAAAAGCACGGGGCCCAGAACACTGCCTTGGGGAACTCCAGCCTGAACAGGAAGAGGAGATGAGAGAAACCCATTCAGGGCCACACGTTGACAACGACTAGAGAGGAGGTCCGCCAGCCATGCGTGGAGATTTCCATGGATACCAAAGGAGGAGAGTTTGGTGAGCAGAGCGGGGTGCCAGACCGTGTCGAAGGCACGTGATATGTCGAGGGAGACAGCTCTAATTTCCTGTTTGGCATTGAGGACCTCCATCCATTGTTGAGACAGCAGAAGCAGCATGTCCAGAGTAGAGTGACCTGGTCTGAAACCAAATTGATGATCAGAGATCAAGCCATTGGAGAAGAGGAAAGATTTCATATCCGAAGCAATGATGGATTCCATGACTTTGCTGATAATTGGGAGAAGGCTGATTGGTCTGTAGTTGCTAGGATCTGTTTTTGCACCTTTTTTGTGCAAAGCGGTGATGTTGGCTGATTTCCAAGCAGATGGCAGTTGACCTTGAGCAAAAGAGAGGGTGAAGAGAACAGAGAGAGGGTGAGATAGAGCAGCAGAGCAGGATTTTAGGACCCGTGGGCTGATGCCGTCGGGTCCAGTTGCAGAATCAGAGTCGAGGGTTGACAGAAACTTTTCCACCTTGTCAGGAGGAAAGGACACGGAGTCCAGGAGCAGCAGGGTACGACTGGGTATGGTGGGTACAGAGAGGGATGGGTTTGGGACACAAGATTTAGAGGCAAACACAGAGTTGAGGCATTCAGCTTTTTCACGTGCGGAGTCAGCTGTGTAGCCGTTTGAGGTAAGGGAGGGGATGGAGGGGGAACAAACACCAGAAACGGATTTGACCAGACGCCACCAGGATTTGGAAGAGGGAGACAGATAAGAGAGTTCGGTCTTGAGAATGGAGAGGATATTGTTTCCTGGCTCTCCTGAGGGTGGACACACACTTGTTTCGGGCTTTGTGAAAGGAAATGAGATTTCCTTCCGTTGGATTTGCTTTCCAGGAGACGAAGGCAAGTTGTTTCTGGGCAACAGCCTCACCACAAGATTCCGTGTACCATGGACGGGAGGAAGGGTATGACAACTGAAGACGAGATGGGATAAATCTGTGCATGAGAGAGAGCAATTTACTTTGGAAGAATTCCCAGGATGAGTTGATGTCAGAGGTGGTAGAGATGGGAGACCAGTCCAGATGATTGATGGCTGCTTGAAGACCGTGCCAGTTGGCCTGAGTGAAATGCCAGACTCGTCGACGCTGAGCAGGCTCCCTGAGGATGGTCAGAGAGATGTCCACTTTAACAAGGACATGATCAGATGATCCGATCGGAGCAGAAGAAGAGCAGCAGACATTTTCAGGGAAGTTAGTCATAACCAAGTCCAGAAGAGAAGATGTTCCGTTGACTGAGATCCGGGTCGGGAAATTGACAGATTGTGTCAGTCCCAGTGAGTCGCAGAAGTCCTTTGCTGAAGAGCCATGGCTGATGAGAGAGGTACCCACACCCAGCCAACTGGCATGGTGACAATTGAAATCACCACATATGAGGAAGAGAGAGTTGGGATGAGTAGATAGAAGTTGGTCCATATCATCAGACAGCGAGATGTAGATGGAGTCATCACTGTTTGGTGGACGGTACAACACACATATGAACAAGAGGTGGGAGCGAAGGGGAAGCCGTAGCCAGAGGTATTCCTGGGGGTGAGGTGGAGAGAGTGCAGTGCAGGGCGAGTGAGGAAGAGAGTTTTTGATAAAGATAGCAACCCCGCCTCCAGGACGAGGCTCAGGTCTATCATGCCGGAGGAGGGAGTAGCCCGGGAGAGATACTATGGAATCAGAGACATCATAAAGGAGGAAAGTTTCTGTTAAGCAGATCACATCTGGTTTGACAGAAGCAACCTGTATGGAGAGATCAGTTAAGTTTGAACGAAGGCCCCGGATGTTTGAGGTCCATACCGTTAATGAAGAGGAAGGGGGAGCATCAGATACAGAACAGGGGGGAGGAGGGGTAGGGTAAGATGTGGAAGAGGTGGAAGAGATAGGGAGAGCTGTTGAAGGTGTGTCAGAGATTTCAGAATAGCTCGGAGAAAGGGAAGGATGGGGCGGACAAAAGGTTTGATGGTGATTGGGTGAGCCACAATGAGGTGTTATTTGAGGAGGGGGAAGAGCGAGGCAGAAGGTTGGGGGAGATGGAGGTGAGAGTTTGAAGGGGGAAGAAGCGGGGAGACGCTTTGAGGAGGGGGAGTGAGAGGGGGGGAATTGAGAAGCAATGAGGGTGGGGAGATTTGAAGGGGAGGGGTGAGGGGGGAGTTTGGGAGGGAAGGGACAAGGGGAGGGATTTGAAAGGGATGGGATATGGGGGAGATTTGGAGGGGAGGGGTGAGGCAGGAGTCTAGGAGGGGAGGGGCGAGGGGGCGTCTTGGCGGGGAGGGGTGAGGGGGTAGTTTAGGAGGGAGGGGGCAAGGGGGGAGATTTGAAAGGGATGGGTGATGGGGAAGATTTGGAGGGGAGAGGTGATGGGGAAGATTTGGAGGGGAGGGGTTATGGAGAAGATTTGGAGGGGAGGGGTGAGATTGGATTTTTGAAAGTGTACGATTTATGGGAAACGAACATTTATTGCAAAATGAGTTTCTTGTGACCTTCGAGTTAAAAATACGTTTAAGGACGCTGGATGGAGGATGGAGTGCAGGAGAGTTTAGGGAATGTAGAAAAAAGGCACTATAGGAGATGGATATTTTTTTGGGATGAATTGATTTGGTGAGCAAGTCGAAAGCAGCCTTTTAAAGAAGAAGAAGAAAAAGGTGTTATAAAATATGACGGAATACATAACTTGAGGGGAAAGTGTAAACATTGAAGGTTAATGAGTGAAAACTATCTGGGGAAATGGGGGAGAAACACGTGGTCGAAGAACGAACGAACGAATAAGAATGAATAAACGAATGAGAACAGAGAAGGAAATGTTTTTTTTTTTTTTTTTTTTTTTTTTTTGAGTTGAGATTTACACAAGGAAGTAGGCTATGGGTGAAAAGCCTGGGAATACAGAGAACGAAAGTTATTGGATCACAAACGACGGACCGCTGAGAGAAAAACAAAGCCTCAAGGTTGTACAGTGCACACTGTACAAGGCCTCAAGACACGACACGGCAAACAGACGATCAATTTATGAAAGATAAACACCGAGAAACAACCAAAGTTGCACACAATAACTTCACACACCGAAAGATAAATACAGTTTCGACAAAATACAATTGTGAACAGACTTAACTTCGAAAAACGTGGAGACCGTGTGGAGCTTCGAAAATCCCTCCCACCGTCTCCGAGATCTCGCGAGATCTCCACTTTAGAATTACACTTTAGAATTACACTTTAGAATCACCCTTTAGAATCACACTTTAGAATTACACTTCAGAATTGCCCTTTAGAATTACACTTTAGAATTACACTTTAGAATTATCCTTTAGAATTACCCTTTAGAATTACCCTTTAGAATTACACTTTCGAATTACACTTTAGAATTACACTTTAGAAATACACTTTCGAATTACACTTTCGAATTACCCTTTAGAATTAATAATAATAATAATAATACATTTATTTTATATAGCGCTTTTCAAGAAGCCCAAAGGCGCTTTGACAGAGTACAAAAAACAAGTGCAAAAAGACAAAAATCAATAGGTAAATAATCAAAGCAAAAGGAAGGAGAAGGAGAAGAGATAGTCAGGGGTTAAATGCTGTGGGTTAAATGTTGAATGCAGTGTTGAACAGGTGGGTCTTGAGTGATGTTTTGAATGTGGTGAGTGGGGAGAAGTCTCTGATGGTGTGAGGTAGTGAGTTCCAGAGGGTGGGAGCAGCGATGGAGAAGGCCCTGTCCCCCCAGGATCTGAATTTGGTCCAGATGGGGGGGGGGGGGGCGGGGGGGCAGTCAGGAGGTTGGTACCAGCAGAGCGGAGGTTGCGGGTGGGAGTGTGTCTGGAGAGGAGGTCAGTCAGGTAGGATGGGGCCAGGTTATAGAGGGCTTTGTAGGTCAAGAGGAGGATTTTGTGCTGGATTCTCTTGGGGATGGGGAGCCAGTGAAGCTTATAAAGGACGGGGATGATGTGGTCACGGGTCCGGGAATGGGTGAGTAGACGTGCAGCGGAGTTCTGAATGTATTCGAGTTTATTGGTGATTATTGAGGGTGAACCATAGAGGAGGCTTTTGCAGTAGTCCAGACGGGAGGTGATGAAGGCGTGGATGAGGGTTTCTGCAGCCGTGGAGGAGAGGGATGGACGGAGACGGGCGATGTTTTTCAGGTGAAAGAAGGCTGTCTTTGTGATCTGTTTAGTGTATTTCTCGAAGGAGAGGGTTTGGTCAAAGATGATGCCAAGATTCCGGATGTGAGGGGAGGTGGATACTGGGAAACCGTCGATGTTGAGGGCAAAGTTATGGGTGGATTTGGTGAGCGTTTTTGGGCGAATGATGATTATTTCAGATTTATCATCGTTAAGTTTGAGGAAGTTGATTTGAAGCCAGGATTTTATTTCAGTGATGCAGTTTGTCAGGATAGAGTGGGTGGCCGTGGAGATGGACTTGGTGGAGATGAAAAGCTGGATGTCATCGGCGAAGCAGTGGAATTGGAGACCATGATGGCGGATTAAGTGACCAAGGGGGGACAGGTACAGGATGAAGAGGAGGGGGCCAATAACTGAACCTTGGGGGACACCTTGGGGGAAGGGAGCAGTGGGGGATTTGCAGTTATTGATGGAGATGAACTGGCGTCTGTCAGAGAGGTATGATTTGATCCAAGAGAGGGCAGTGCCGGTAATGTTAAAGGTGGTTTCAAGTCGGGTGAGGAGGATGGTGTGATTGATGGTGTCAAAGGCAGCGCTGAGGTCGAGGAGGATGAGAATGTTGAGGTTGCCGGCATCAGAGGAGAGGAGAAGGTCTTTGGTGATTTTGAGGAGAGCAGTTTCAGTACTGTGGTTGGAGCGGAACCCGGATTGGAATGTTTCATACAGGTTATTGGCAGAGAGGTGATGTTTGAGTTGAGTGGCTACAGCGCGTTCCAAAACTTTTGACAGAAAGGGTAGGTTGGAGATGGGTCTGAAGTTGTTTAGGGTGTCAGGGTTTAGTCCAGGTTTTTTCAGAATGGGGGTAACAGCAGCAATTTTGAGGGATGGTGGGACGATGCCTGTAGACAGGAAGGAGTTTATTGTTGCAGTGATAAGTGGAGAGAGAGCAGGAAGGGAGGCTTTGACAAAGCTGGAGGGGATGGGGTCAAGAGTGCAGGTGGCAGTTTTCATTCCTATGAGGAGTTCAGAGAGGTCAGTAGGGGAGACTGGGGAGAACTGCGACAGGGGTTGGCAGGATAAGGGGGGGCAGGTGGTTTGAGGGGGAGCGGGTGCGGTGGTGGTTAAGCTGTTGTAGATGTTGTCAATTTTGCTTTGGAAGAATGAAAGGAAGGAGATGCAGTTTTCTACTGTGAATGACTGGGTGGTGGTGTTCAGGGGGCTGAGGAGTTTGTTTATTGTCGAGAAGAGTGCTTTTGGGTTTCCAGAGCTAGAGTGGATAATTTTAGAGTAGTAGGCGGAGCGGGCGCGGGAGAGGGCATCTTTGTAGTGCTGTAGGTGGTCCTTGTAGGCTTGGGAGTGAATTGTGAGACCTGTTTTATTGCGGAGTCTTTCAAGTTGGCGAGCACGAGTTTTTATCAGGCGGAGTTCAGGGGTAAACCAGGGAGCAGAATGGGTGAAAGAAACTGTTTTGGTTTTTATAGGCGCAAGCTGGTCAAGGCAGGAGGAGAGAGTGTGGTTGTAGTAGTCAGTGAGGTCAGAAGGGGTGTGGAGGTCAACGAAGGGAGAAGTGGACATTTTTTCAGAGAGGGTGTATGAGAATGAGGTAGGTGAAAGAGCGTTTAGCTTACGGAAGTTGATAGTGCGATAATGCCTTGGTGCTGGGGTGGGGATGTTGATGGTCGTAGTGATGGCTAAGTGGTCAGAGAGGGTGAGGTCGGAGCCAGAGAGATGGTGCAAAATTAATCCAGTAGAGCAGACAAGGTCCAGAATGTGCCCACGGTTATGGGTAGGAAGACATGTTGAGTGAGGTTAAAGCAGGTGAGTAAATCAGTGAAGTCAGTGGTTATTGTGGAGTCAGTGGAGTCCATGTGGATATTGAAATCACCGAGGAGGAGGATTGAGGGGGAGAGGGAACAGAGCTGGGTCAGAAAGTAGGAGAAGTCAGACAGGAATGATGGGTGTGGTTTGGGAGGGCGGTAGACGACAGCCATGACTGACTGCGTGTGACCAGAGAGTTTAAAAGCCAGATGTTCAAATGATGGAGCAGATGAGATGGAGATGAGGCTGGTCTTGATGTCCTGTCGGTGTATTACGGCAATTCCACCACCTCGGCCCTCCGAGCGTGGTTTATTGATGTATGAATATCCATTGGGTGTCGTGAGTTTGAGTGAGAAGTAGTCCAGAGGTTGTTGCCAGGTTTCAGTGAGACAGAGAAGTCCAGTTTATTATCCAGAATGTAGTCGTTCAGGATGAGGCTTTTGTTGTTGAGGGACCGGGTATTGAACAGGGTGAGCTTCATGTTTGTTTGTACGGTGGGGATGAACTCAGGTGATTTAGCCAGGGTTTGCAGACAGGAGGTGCGATCGTGTGCGTTGCTGTGACCAGATGCGCTGGGACGATGAGTGGGAGTGTGCTGAGCCGACCAGAGTACGGGAATGAAGTGACCTGTTTGTAAGTAAACAAACTTACGACCAGAGCCTCTATGAATATATCTGGGTCATCGCAGGAGTCCGTGGTATTTGATTGCAGAGATGCATGATGGGGTGGAGTAAGTGTTGAGCAGAAGTAGCCTTGCAGCGGAGTACCTAAGAGCCATGTCAGGCAGGAGCAAAGGGGATGAGGACAAGGCCAAGGTCGAGGAGGACGAGTAGGACTTGCCAGTGGAAGCGGCTTGCCAGAAGCGGCGAGCAAGACAGTATAGGCCGAAGCGGCGCAGGACAGTTCGGGAGCGGGCCTGAGGCAACAGTGGAAGAGCCGGGCAGGCGAAGCCAGGAGCAGAGCCGGGACCGAGCAGAGAGCAGACCAACGGCCAAAAAGCCGCCACGACCACCAGAAAAGCAAACTATGTACAATGACCCAGTCGGAGAAGCGGCGAGCAAGACAGTAAAGGCCGGAGTGGCAGACAAGGCACAGGACAGTCCGGGAGCGGGCCTGAAGCAACAGTGGAAGAGCTGGGCAGGTGAAGCCAGGAGCAGAGCCGGGACCGAGCAGGGAGCAGACCCAACGGCCAAAAAGCCACCACGACCACCAGAAAAGCAGACTATGTACAATGACCCAGTCGGAGAAGCGGCGAACAAGTAACGCCAGCGTCCTCTCCAGACCGGACCTCTCCAGACCGGACCGGACCGGACCCAGAATCCAATTACCCTTTACACTTTAGAATTAACCTTTAGAATTACCCTTTAGAATTACCTTTTAGAATTGCACTTTAGAATTACACTTTAGAATTACACTTTAGAATTACACTTTAGAATTACACTTTAGAATTACACTTTAGAATTACCCTTTAGAATTACACTTTAGAATTACCATTTAGAATTACCCTTTAGAATTACACTTTAGAATTACACTTTAGAATTACACTTTAGAATTACACTTTAGAATTGCACTTTAGAATTACCCTTTAGAATTACACTTTAGAATTACCATTTAGAATTACACTTTAGAATTACACTTTAGAATTACACTTTAGAATTACACTTTAGAATTACACTTTAGAATTACACTTTAGAATCACCCTTTAGAATTACACTTTAGAATTACACTTCAGAATTACCCTTTAGCATTACACTTTAGAATTACACTTTAGAATTACACTTTAGAATTACACTTTAGAATTACACTTTAGAATTACACTTTAGAATTACACTTTAGAATCACCCTTTAGAATTACACTTTAGAATTACCATTTAGAATTACCCTTTAGAATTACACTTTAGAATTACACTTTAGAATTACACTTTAGAATTACACTTTAGAATTGCACTTTAGAATTACCCTTTAGAATTACACTTTAGAATTACCATTTAGAATTACACTTTAGATTTACACTTTAGAATTACACTTTAGAATTACACTTTAGAATTACACTTTAGAATTACACTTTAGAATCACCCTTTAGAATTACACTTTAGAATTACACTTCAGAATTACCCTTTAGCATTACACTTTAGAATTACACTTCAGAATTACCCTTTAGAATTACACTTTAGAATTACCCTTTAGCATTACACTTTAGAATTACACTTTAGAATTACACTTTAGAATTACACTTTAGAATTACACTTTAGAATTACACTTTAGAATTACACTTTAGAATTACACTTTAGAATTACACTTTAGAATTACACTTTAGAATTACACTTTAGAATTACACTTTAGAAACACCCTTTAGAATTACACTTTAGAATTACACTTCAGAATTACCATTTAGAATTACACTTCAGAATTACACTTTAGAATTACACTTTAGAATTACACTTTAGAATTACACTTTAGAATTACACTTTAGAATCACCCTTTAGAATTACACTTTAGAATTACACTTTAGAATTACACTTTAGAATTACACTTCAGAATTACACTTTAGAATTACACTTTAGAATTACACTTCAGAATTACACTTTAGAATTACACTTTAGAATTACACTTCAGAATTACACTTTAGAATTACACTTTAGAATTACACTTTAGAATTACACTTTAGAATTACACTTTAGAATTACACTTCAGAATTACACTTTAGAATTACACTTTAGAATTACACTTCAGAATTACACTTTAGAATTACACTTTAGAATTACACTTTAGAATTACACTTTAGAATTACACTTTAGAATCACCCTTTAGAATTACACTTTCGAATTACACTTTAGAATTACACTTTAGAATTACACTTCAGAATTACCCTTTAGAATTACACTTTAGAATTACACTTTAGAATTACACTTTAGAATTACCCTTTAGAATTACACTTTAGAATTACACTTTAGAATTACACTTTAGAATCACCCTTTAGAATTACACTTTAGAATTACACTTTAGAATTACACTTTAGAATTACACTTCAGAATTACCCTTTAGAATTACACTTTAGAATTACACTTCAGAATTACCATTTAGAATTACACTTTAGAATTACACTTTAGAATTACACTTTAGAATTACACTTTAGAATTACACTTTTGAATCACCCTTTAGAATTACACTTTAGAATTACACTTTAGAATTACACTTTAGAATTACACTTTAGAATTACACTTTAGAATTACACTTTAGAATTACACATTAGAATTACACTTTAGAATTACACTTCAGAATTACCATTTAGAATTACACTTTAGAATCACCATTTAGAATTACACTTTAGAATTACACTTTAGAATTACACTTTAGAATTACACTTTAGAATTACACTTTAGAATTACACTTCAGAATTACACTTTAGAATTACACTTTAGAATCACCCTTTAGAATTACACTTTAGAATTACACTTTAGAATTACACTTTAGAATTACCATTTAGAATTACACTTTAGAATTACACTTTAGAATTACACTTTAGAATTACACTTTAGAATTACACTTTAGAATTACACTTTAGAATTACACTTTAGAATTACCATTTAGAATTACACTTTAGAATTACACTTTAGAATTACACTTTAGAATTACACTTTAGAATTACACTTTAGAATTACACTTTAGAATTACCCTTTAGAATTACACTTTAGAATTACACTTTAGAATTACACTTTAGAATTACACTTTAGAATTACACTTTAGAATTACACTTTAGAATTACACTTTAGAATTACACTTTAGAATTACCCTTTAGAATTACACTTTAGAATTACACTTTAGAATTACACTTTAGAATTACACTTTAGAATTACACTTTAGAATTACACTTTAGAATTACACTTTAGAATTACACTTTAGAATTACACTTTAGAATTACACTTTAGAATTACACTTTAGAATTACACTTTAGAATTACACTTTAGAATTACACTTTAGAATTACACTTTAGAATTACACTTTAGAATTACACTTTAGAATTACACTTTAGAATTACCCTTTAGAATTACACTTTAGAATTACACTTTAGAATTACACTTTAGAATTACACTTTAGAATTACACTTTAGAATTACACTTTAGAATTACACTTTAGAATTACACTTTAGAATTACACTTTAGAATTACACTTTAGAATTACACTTTAGAATTACACTTTAGAATTACACTTCAGAATTACCATTTAGAATTACCATTTAGAATTACACTTTAGAATTACACTTTAGAATTACACTTTAGAATCACACTTTAGAATTACACTTTAGAATTACACTTTAGAATTACACTTTAGAATTACACTTTAGAATTACACTTTAGAATTACACTTTAGAATTACACTTCAGAATTACCATTTAGAATTACACTTTAGAATTACACCTTAGAATTACACTTTAGAATTACACTTCAGAATTACCCTTTAGAATTACACTTTAGAATTACACTTCAGAATTACCATTTAGAATTACCTTTTAGAATTACACTTTAGAATTACACTTCAGAATTACACTTTAGAATTACACTTTAGAATTACACTTTAGAATTACACTTTAGAATTACACTTCAGAATTACCATTTAGAATTACCTTTTAGAATTACACTTTAGAATTACACTTCAGAATTACACTTTAGAATTACACTTCAGAATTACCATTTAGAATTACCCTTTAGAATTACACTTTAGAATTACACTTCAGAATTACCATTTAGAATTACCTTTTAGAATTACACTTTAGAATTACACTTTAGAATTACACTTTAGAATTACACTTTAGAATTACACTTTAGAATTACACTTTAGAATTACACTTCAGAATTACCATTTAGAATTACCATTTAGAATTACACTTTAGAATTACACTTTAGAATTACACTTTAGAATTACACTTTAGAATCACCCTTTAGAATTACACTTTAGAATTACCATTTAGAATTACCCTTTAGAATTACACTTTAGAATTACACTTCAGAATTACCATTTAGAATTACACTTTAGAATTACACTTCAGAATTACCCTTTAGAATTACACTTTAGAATTACACTATAGAATTACACTTTAGAATTACAATTTGGAATTACCCTTTAGAATTACACTTTAGAATTACACTTTAGAATTATACTTTAGAATTACACTTTAGAATTACCATTTAGAATTACACTTTAGAATTACACTTCAGAATTACCCTTTAGAATTACACTTTAGAATTATACTTTAGAATTACACTTCAGAATTACCATTTAGAATTACACTTTAGAATTACACTTCAGAATTACCCTTTAGAATTACACTTTAGAATTACACTTTAGAATTATACTTTAGAATTACACTTCAGAATTACCCTTTAGAATTACCCTTTAGAATTACACTTTTGAATTACACTTCAGAATTAACCTTTAGAATTACACTTTAGAATTATCTATCTATAATTCCAGCAATCTCTGTGTGTCTGTGTGTCTGTGTGTTTGTTTGTCTGTGACCGCTGTTTCTCGACAACCACGGGTCCGATATACTTGAAACTTGCCAGGTATATTGCTGGGGACCCGAGGATGTGCCTTTTCAAGGTTTTAAATTAATCGGACAAGTACTTACCGAGCTATGTCCAAAAAACGCTTCAACCAATCAGAGAGCAGCGAGCTATCACGTGTGTCGAACGTGGCGATCAGACTCTACCTCGGACGGCACATTTGACAGCGTATTCATTTATTTCACGTTGGAAAACTATGTTGCCGTTAAACTATGTTTTAAAACGAATTCAAACTGCGATTAAATTAAAACGATTCATCGGAACTGCGACGATTTGCGAACTTCCGGACAGTGAAGACTTCACTTCCGGCAGCCAATCACAGAACGCTTTGTTGCGTAGGCGTGGCCGATGTGAGAACGAGCGGAGGTGAGCGCGTTACGAGCTGACCGCCATTACGGTACGGTTCGTAATTCGATTTCTTCCGGAGAAAATAATAATTTCTCGATTTCATATGCGCATTATTTCTCCCAATTCAGTCAGAGCGAAGGGCGGAAGCGAAGAGCGTTGTTTTTTTTGTTTACGGGCGTACGGGCGGGGTAGAGCGTACGGGTAGCGTTTTTTTTTTTTTTGGCAAGGAACGGGCACCCACGTACGGGCAATGCCCTAGTACTTTAGAATTACACTTCAGAATTACCCTTTAGAATTACCCTTTAGAATTACACTTTAGAATTACCCTTTAGAATTAACCTTTGGAATTACACTTTAGAATTACACTTTAGAATTACCATTTAGAATTACCCATTAGAATTACCTTTTAGAATACACTTTAGAATTACCATTTAGAATTACACTTTAGAATTACACTTCAGAATTACCCTTTAGAATTACCTTTTAGAATTACCTTTTAGAATTACACTTTAGAATTACACTTCAGAATTACCCTTTAGAATTACCTTTTAGAATACACTTTAGAATTACCATTTAGAATTACACTTTAGAATTACACTTTAGAATTACCCTTTAGAATTACCATTTAGAATTACCATTTAGAATTACATTTTAGAATTACACTTTAGAATTACACTTTAGAATTACACTTCAGAATTACCCTTTAGAATTACACTTTAGAATTACACTTTAGAATTACACTTTAGAATTACACTTTAGAATTACCCTTTAGAATTACACTTTAGAATTACCATTTAGAATTACCATTTAGAATTACCCTTTAGAATTACACTTTAGAATTACATTTTAGAATTACACTTTAGAATTACACTTTAGAATTACACTTCAGAATTACCCTTTAGAATTACCCTTTAGAATTACCCTTTAGAATTACCCTTTAGAATTACCCTTTAGAATTAACCTTTGGAATTACCCTTTAGAATTAACCTTTGGAATTACCTTTTAGAATTACCCTTTGGAATTACACTTTAGAATCATCCTTTAGAATTACCCTTTAGAATTACCCTTTAGAATTACCCTTTAGAATCATCCTTTAGAATGACCTTTTAGAATTAAACTTTGGAATTACCCTTTAGAATCATCCTTTAGAATTACCCTTTAGAATTACCCTTTCGAATCATCCTTTAGAATCATCCTTTAGAATTGCCCTTTAGAATTACCTTTTAGAATTACACTTTGGAATTACCCTTTAGAATTACCCTTTAGAATCATCCTTTGGAATTACCCTTTAGAATTACCCTTTAGAATTACCCTTAAAATTACCCTTTAGAATCATCCTTTAGAATTACCTTTTAGAATTAACCTTTGGAATTACCTTTTGGAATTACCCTTTGGAATAACACTTTAGAATTACCCTTTCGAATTACACTTTAGAATCATCCTTTAGAATTACCCTTTAGAATTACCGTTTAGAATTACCCATATAATTACACTTTAGAATTACCCTTTGGAATTACACTTTCGAATTACCCTTTAGAATTACCCTTTAGAATTACCCTTTAGAATTACCCTTTAGAATTACCCTTTAGAATTACCCTTTAGAATTACCCTTTAGAATTATCATTTGAATTGCCGTTTGGAATTATCCTTTAGAATTGCCCTTTAGAATTACACTTTAGAATTATCCTTCAGAATCATCCTTCAGGATTGCACTTTAGAATTACCCTTTAGAATCATCCTTTTGAATTACACTTTAGAACCTTTTTGCAGTTACCCTTTTGAATCATTTTGAATTGCCCTTTAGAAAGTAGAACCCATTAAGATTACCCTTTGGAATGAATTTTTTTTTTTTTTTTTTTTTTTTTTTTTTTTGGTATACAAGTTCGAGGCTCGTGAAAGAGCGAACATTAATCACACAGAAAGACAAACCGACACATAAAACATATAACATAGGGAGCGGTAGACAAGATGGGGAGAGAGGGGGAAGGACACAAACACAACATTTGAGAGCAGGGAGCGAGAGACATGGAGACATCGAGAGATCTGAGAGAGGGCGAGGGCTTTGGGGGGGGGGGGGGGGGCGTGGGAAGGGGGCAGTGGGAGAGGTATAAAACATATGGACCCTGCCAGGACTTACAGGAAAGAAGTTGGAATTTCAAACAAGGTGGATCTGGGGTGAATTAGCGGGGGTAGAAAAGATCAAGGTTTTGGATGGGGGAAGATAAGAGATGGTGGTGAACAGCTGTTTTAAAGACCTGGAGGGAGGAGTGGGATTGAAGGGAGTGAGGTAGTTTGTTCCAGAGGCGGGAGAAAAGAGGAATGAAAGAGTGAAGGTGAGCGGAGAGCCGAGATTTCGGCAGTTTAACCATCAGAGGGTTGCTGGCAGATCTTGTGCGACCTGTAGGAATATTTGGGGGACAGAGCACAGAGAGAGCTGGGGGTGCAAGGCCGGAGAGGAGTCGGAAGAAGACAGAAAGACCACCTACCTGCCTGCGGTGAGTGAGTGAAAGGCCCTCAGAGATAGCTTCATCGCGGGAGATTCCAATAATTCTGAAAGCTTTGGTTTCAACAGCGTGAAGCCGAGCTAGGTGTGAGGCAGGAGCACCGGCCCATAGGGGAGAACAGTATTCCATTGAGCTGCGGATGAAAGCCTTGTATGTGGTGAGGAGCTCAGGTGTGCCGAGGAAGGACTTCGCACGACGGAGGATGCCCAGTCGGCGACTGGCTTTGGAGGCCAGCTTGGAAATGTGGTTTTCCCAAGAAAGATCATGGCAGATAGTGAGACCCAAAATCTTGAGCGACAGAACTTCTTGGAGAGGATTGTTGAGAAAGTAGATGGGAGGGTTGTCCAGTCGATCTTTTCGGAGAGACATAGTAAGAGTGTGAGATTTGTCAGGATTGAAAGACATGTTCCACTTGTTTGACCAGTCTGTGATTTTGTCCAGGTCTTCAGAGAGTGAGGAGGCAGCAGACTGCCGATCTGAGGGAAGAGGAATGGAGCGGCAGAGAGTGGAGTCATCAGCAAAGAGATAGAGAGGATTTTCGAGAGAGTCAGAGAGATCATTGATGAAGACCAGAAAAAGCACGGGGCCCAGAACACTGCCTTGGGGAACTCCAGCCTGAACAGGAAGAGGAGATGAGAGAAACCCATTCAGGGCCACACGTTGACGACGACTAGAGAGGAAGTCCGCCAGCCATGCGTGGAGATTTCCATGGATACCAAAGGAGGAGAGTTTGGTGAGCAGAGCGGGGTGCCAGACCGTGTCGAAGGCACGTGATATGTCGAGGGAGACAGCTCTAATTTCCTGTTTGGCATTGAGGACCTCCATCCATTGTTGAGACAGCAGAAGCAGCATGTCCAGAGTAGAGTGACCTGGTCTGAAACCAAATTGATGATCAGAGATCAAGCCATTGGAGAAGAGGAAAGATTTCATATCAGAAGCAATGATGGATTCCATGACTTTGCTGATAATTGGGAGAAGGCTGATTGGTCTGTAGTTGCTAGGATCTGTTTTTGCACCTTTTTTGTGCAAAGCGGTGATGTTGGCTGATTTCCAAGCAGATGGCAGTTGACCTTGAGCAAAAGAGAGGGTGAAGAGAACAGAGAGAGGGTGAGATAGAGCAGCAGAGCAGGATTTTAGGACCCGTGGGCTGATGCCGTCGGGTCCAGTTGCAAAATCAGAGTCGAGGGTTGACAGAAACTTTTCCACCTTGTCAGGAGGAAAGGACACGGAGTCCAGG
The DNA here is from genome assembly GCF_964187855.1 of Myxine glutinosa. Classification (NCBI taxonomy): domain Eukaryota; kingdom Metazoa; phylum Chordata; class Myxini; order Myxiniformes; family Myxinidae; genus Myxine; species Myxine glutinosa. Next base: position 118,508,910 of record NC_136271.1, read on the forward strand.
AGCAGCAGGGTACGACTGGGTATGGTGGGTACAGAGAGGGATGGGTTTGGGACACAAGATTTAGAGGCAAACACAGAGTTGAGGCATTCAGCTTTTTCACGTGCGGAGTCAGCTGTGTAGCCGTTTGAGGTAAGGGAGGGGATGGAGGGGGAACAAACACCAGAAACGGATTTGACCAGACGCCACCAGGATTTGGAAGAGGGAGACAGATAAGAGAGTTCGGTCTTGAGAACGGAGAGATATTCTTTCCTGGCTCTCCTGAGGGTGGACACACACTTGTTTCGGGCTTTGTGAAAGGAAATGAGATTTCCTTCCGTTGGATTTGCTTTCCAGGAGACGAAGGCAAGTTGTTTCTGGGCAACACCCTCACCACAAGATTCCGTGTACCATGGACGGGAGGAAGGGTATGACAACTGAAGACGAGATGGGATAAATCTGTGCATGAGAGAGAGCAATTTACTTTGGAAGAATTCCCAGGATGAGTTGATGTCAGAGGTGGTAGAGATGGGAGACCAGTCCAGATGATTGATGGCTGCTTGAAGACCGTGCCAGTTGGCCTGAGTGAAATGCCAGACTCGTCGACGCTGAGCAGGCTCCCTGAGGATGGTCAGAGAGATGTCCACTTTAACAAGGACATGATCAGATGATCCGATCGGAGCAGAAGAAGAGCAGCAGACATTTTCAGGGAAGTTAGTCATAACCAAGTCCAGAAGAGAAGATGTTCCGTTGACTGAGATCCGGGTCGGGAAATTGACAGATTGTGTCAGTCCCAGTGAGTCGCAGAAGTCCTTTGCTGAGGAGCCATGGCTGGTGAGAGAGGTACCCACACCCAGCCAACTGGCATGATGACAGTTGAAATCACCACATATGAGGAAGAGAGAGTTGGGATGAGTAGATAGAAGTTGGTCCATATCATCAGACAGCGAGATGTAGATGGAGTCATCACTGTTTGGTGGACGGTACAACACACATATGAACAAGAGGTGGGAGCGAAGGGGAAGCCGTAGCCAGAGGTATTCCTGGGGGTGAGGTGGAGAGAGTGCAGTGCAGGGCGAGTGAGGAAGAGAGTTTTTGATAAAGATAGCAACCCCGCCTCCAGGACGAGGCTCAGGTCTATCATACCGGAGGAGGGAGTAGCCCGGGAGAGATACTATGGAATCAGAGACATCATAAAGGAGGAAAGTTTCTGTTAAGCAGATCACGTCTGGTTTGACAGAAGCAACCTGTATGGAGAGATCAGTTAAGTTTGAACGAAGGCCCCGGATGTTTGAGGTCCATACCGTTAATGAAGAGGAAGGGGGAGCATCAGATACAGAACAGGGGGGAGGAGGGGTAGGGTAAGATGTGGAAGAGGTGGAAGAGGTAGGGAGAGCTGTTGAAGGTGTGTCAGAGATTTCAGAATAGCTCGGAGAAAGGGAAGGATGGGGCGGACAAAAGGTTTGATGGTGATTGGGTGAGCCACAATGAGGTGTTATTTGAGGAGGGGGAAGAGCGAGGCAGAAGGTTGGGGGAGATGGAGGTGAGAGTTTGAAGGGGGAAGAAGCGGGGAGGATGCTTTGAGGAGGGGGAGTGAGAGGGGGGAAATTGAGAAGCAATGAGGGTGGGGAGATTTGAAGGGGAGGGGTGAGGGGGGAGTTTGGGAGGGAAGGGACAAGGGGAGGGATTTGAAAGGGATGGGATATGGGGGAGATTTGGAGGGGAGGGGTGAGGCAGGAGTCTAGGAGGGGAGGGGCGAGGGGGCGTCTTGGCGGGGAGGGGTGAGGGGGTAGTTTAGGAGGGAGGGGGCAAGGGGGGAGATTTGAAAGGGATGGGTGATGGGGAAGATTTGGAGGGGAGGGGTGATGGGGAAGATTTGGAGGGGAGGGGTTATGGGGAAGATTTGGAGGGGAGGGGTGAGATTGGATTTTTGAAAGTGTACGATTTATGGGAAACGAACATTTATTGCAAAATGAGTTTCTTGTGACCTTCGAGTTAAAAATACGTTTAAGGACGCTGGATGGAGGATGGAGTGCAGGAGAGTTTAGGGAATGTAGAAAAAAGGCACTATAGGAGATGGATTTTTTTTTTGGGATGAATTGATTTGGTGAGCAAGTCGAAAGCAGCCTTTTAAAGAAGAAGAAGAAAAAGGTGTTATAAAATATGACGGAATACATAACTTGAGGGGAAAGTGTAAACATTGAAGGTTAATGAGTGAAAACTATCTGGGGAAATGGAAATGGGGGAGAAACACGTGGTCGAAGAACGAACGCACGAATAAGAATGAATAAACGAGAAAGGTTCTTGAAAGGAAATGAATAAACGAAATTAAACACGTAGAAAGGTTCTTCTTCATTTTTGATGGACGGATGGAAGGAAGGACCCAGCCAAATATTGATGTGGCTTCATTGCTTAAAAATACAACTATTAATATTTAAATAGTCATTTATAATTACCAAGAAAACGTGTATGATACATTTTTATGGCGTAGCCCGTAGGGCAATGCCGTCTTGAACAGCGTTTGTCTGTACATCCTGTATATGTATGTACGTATGTCCCTCACAAATGTCTTCCAATCAGAGCTGAAGATCTGGTCACATGACAGGGGGATGTTTTTAGTGACCATTACAGTTGCACATTTTACTAAAAGGAAAAATAATAACCCTCTTTGGAACGTTTTGGGCTCCCAACAGGTGTCGTAAGGTAGGCATGAGGCTGCAAAAATTTCTCAACACAATTAGAATTTTGAAATGCGATGGATATTGACCTTGCTCCCAAATCCCACAGTGAACAGATTATAATGGTTTGCTGGTTTTATAATATCTCAATACAATCGTGATTTAGCATTATATCTTGATATATTAATACCACACTGTAGTATTTATTTGTGATTGGAATGATGAATGATGCTGTTTGGAATAAAAATATAGAGAGATTGAGTTTAAAGTAGAATGAGGAAATTACGTAAGGGTTTCCATCCATGACATTCGCTGCTTCCCCATTTGCAGTTTCGCCATTGAGTGGATATCGCAACATTGAGACTAGGTACGTTTTTTGTGGACGACCTTCACTAATGTGCTGTCAATGCCTGATGTTCGACTTAAGGTGGCACACTGGCACAGGGATGTGGAATGTAGTGAAATTATACCAAAGTTGAACCCAGGGGAGTTACTCGCTTCAGCCACTGAAGGGCGTCTATAAAACCTGGGACGTCCGCGACGCGGAGCCACTCCTGTGACATTTACTTTACATGTAGTCTTGAATGGTACGTATATGCTAGACTCGCACATATATGCTAGACTAGCTTGCTTTGTCTATTATTATCGATCCGCTCAGTATGATACCGAGATCCTGATATCTATTGCATGATTGTATTTTACAGGATAATGCCAAAGATCTAATTGAGATTAAACCTACCTACGGGACGAAGTTGTGGATCTGGTTGATTTTCACAACACTTAATCTCAATTAGATCTACGGAAATGGCGGGACACAAGATGATCAATGTACCGATACTCGGCTCCGACCCACAAGCTGAGGAGTCGGGCTCGGTGTTCGCTCACTGGCTCAAAACGCTGGAGAACCAGTTCGGCGCCCAGGATGCCGTACCCACCGCTGAAACGAAGCTGTCTGTGCTACAGACCAAAGTCGACCACAACGTTTACAGGAGCATCGTTCGATGTACGACGTACGATACTGCCGTGGCAGAACTAAAGCGCCTTTACATTAAGAAACGGAGCGTGGTGTACAACAGGCATCTGCTCGCCACGCGACGTCAACAGCCAACCGAGTCGATCGACCGCTTCGCTCAGGAGCTGCGGCACCTCCTCGCGGACAGTACTCAAGAGGTACGGACACACGAGCAAGTCCAAGACGATCTTGTCCGAGACGCTTTTGTCTCTGGAATCAGCTCTACAGATCTGCGACTCAGGCTCTTGGAGACAGCTGACCTGACGTTCGCAGAGGCTCTACGGGTGGCCAACGTTTACACTGAGGCCCGGAAACAATCCACCGCTTATGACCACTCTCGGATCGTTGCGGGGACTACTCAACTCACGCGACTGGAGAGGGCTACCGCCGAGGATGCGGGTGCAGACTCGACTACGGCCGAGCCCCTGGCCGCTCCCGAGGTGGACTCGGATTCCGGCCTAGCAGCAACTACAGCAGCCATGCCCAGGCCTGACCGGAATGCGACGTGTTACTTCTGTGGCAACCGACAGCATCCCAGGTCAGCGTGTCCGGCTCGGGAAGCCATATGTCATTTGTGTTCTATGAAAGGACACTTTGCTAAAGTCTGCAAGAAGGCCGCGCGGGGCACACGAGCACGTGCGACCTTGAATGGGCTTATCGCCGAGCCAGCGGACCGAGCACGGAGCGGGACGCCTCACCCGGCCTTGATGTCCTCCTCCTCTGGGGCCCCTGGCTGCACGCATGTCCTTGGTGAAATACATCGGGCCGCCACAACAAATGTCGCGAACGCGACTGGCCGCGGAGCGATCGACCTTGGCTGGCGTTCGAACGCCTTCCTCAAACAAACAAAAAGTTCCGGCTTTGAAAGCTCCTCCTATTGTGCATGCGCATGCGCCATCTGACGGCAGTGAAAGTACAATTGACTGCGATCTTTCGCACGTGACACGAGCGCCCTCTGACGGCAGCTCGTACGAATTACATGCTCTTGATCGAGCACATGTTGACTGCGATCTTTCGCACGTGACACGAGCGCCATCTGACGGCGGCTTGTACGAACTACACACTCTTGGATCGGCACGACCAACTATGCGTTTGCCACGGGGGCCCTCTGGAGGCTCCTCCGACGATCGGAAAACTACAGCCGGTGTGGGATCCACGTGAGAGGCGCGATCTTCTCGCTCGGACGGCGCAATACCTGCCGGATCTTTTGGCCTTGATCAGGCCATTATCCCGCTCTTGGTCGAAGGCATTTTTGCACGGGCCCTAGTCGACACAGGATCTATGGATCATCGATCAGCGGCTGGTGCGTCAACATGGTTGGCCGGTCATCGGGACTACACGGTGGATCTTCATGGCCTCCCAGGGACTTCGGCTCAGCACGAAGGGGGAATGTAGATTAAAACTTGTGATAAAGGGACGCATGTTTTCCGATGTACATCTCATGGTCTTGCCTGCCTTATGTGCTGATATCCTGTTAGGACACGATTTCCTTAAGCGACATGGACGTTTGGAAATTGAATTCGGTGGGACGGACATGCTTGCTGTGTGTGCACTCGCGAAAATGGAAATTGAGCCTCTTTCGCTGTTCCCCAACCTGACCACTGACTGCGCTCCTGTAGCAGTAAAATCGCGGCGCTACTCACGAGCGGACGCGCAATTCATTGCGGAAGAAACGGCCCAACTCTTAAAGGATGGTGTTATCGAACCTAGCCGGTCGCCGTGGCGGGCCCAGGTCTTAGTGGTGCGAAGTGAGGCCCATCGCTGGCGCATGGTAATCGACTACTCACAGACGGTTAATCGCTTTACACAGCTGGACGCCTACCCCTTACCGGGGATGGACGCGCTAGTACGACTGGTGGCCCAGTACTCCGTCTACAGCACTCTCGATCTGCGTAGTGCGTATCATCAGATCCCCATCTCTTGGGCTGATCGCATCTACACCGCCTTTGAATCGGGTCAAAGGTTATACCAGTTCACCCGATTACCTTTTGGGGTAACGAACGGAGTCGCCTGTTTTCAGAGGGCTATGGACGACCTCGTTACTAAGGAGAATTTGACAGATGTCTTTGTCTATCTGGACAATCTTACGGTTTGTGGGTATGACCAGGAGCATCACGATGCTAATCTGAAGCGCTTCCTCGAGGTCGCGCATAGGTATCGCCTAACCATGAATGAGGCTAAGTGTCGTTACTCTCAACGCACAATAGATCTTCTGGGGTACACCGTGACCCATGGCTCTGTCTCTCCGGATAAGGAGCGTCTGCGACCTTTGCTCGATATGGCCCCGCCCGGCGATCGAGCTTCGCTGAAGCGTGCTCTCGGGCTGTTCGCCCACTATTCGAAGTGGGTGCAAAATTTCTCCGCGAAGCTCCACCCCCTCGTGGCCTGCGACACGTTCCCCATGAGCCCGACCGCCTTGGCGGCCTTCGGGGGCCTTAAGGCCGACATCGCTGGTGCCGCTGTGGCGACAATCGACGAGAGCGAATCTTTCATCGTAGAAAGTGATGCCTCGGATCATGCAATAGCGGCGACTCTCTCCCAAGGGGGGCGCCCTGTGGCTTTCTTTTCGCGGACTCTCACCTCCGCTGAGCGGAGGCATTCGTCTGTCGAAAAGGAAGCATACGCGATCGTCGAGTCGATTCGGCGGTGGCGACCGTACTTACTTGGGCGATGCTTCCAAATCATCACGGACCAACAAAGCGTTGCGTTCATGTACGACACCTTACATGCTCAACGTATTAAGAATGAGAAAATCACTCGCTGGCGTATCGAACTCGCCGACTTCTGCTACACCATCAAATACCGCCCGGGGAAGGATAACCTGGTCGCCGACGCCTTATCGAGGCCGGCTATGTGCGCGGGGATCGTAACTTTGGAGGGGCTGCGCACTCTGCACGACACTATGTGTCATCCAGGGGTGACGCGTTTCACTCATTTTGTGCGTAGCGGTAATCTGCCGTACTCGATTGAGGATGTCCGCCGGATCTGCCGTGACTGCGCTATATGTGCGGAACTCAAACCGCGTTTTTACAACCCTCCCATGGGGTCGCTGGTTAGGGCTACTAGACCATGGGAGAGATTGGCAATGGATTTCAAAGGACCGCTGCCGGTGTCAAGCAACTCTCGTTATCTGCTCACTATCGTTGATGAGTACTCGCGATTCCCCTTTGCTTACACGTGCGGGGATATGACGGCTGCCACGGTCATACGGTGCCTGCAGAATTTGTTGTCTATGTTTGGGTATCCGGCCTACGTGCATACCGATCGGGGTGCGGTGTTCCTGTCGCAGGAGGTGAGAGGTTATTTGCTCCAAAATAATGTTGCTTCGAGTTACACCACACCGTACAGACCCCAGGCGAATGGGCAGATCGAACGCTTCAATGGGATTATATGGAGGGCCGTCACGCTAAGCCTCCGGACCCACGGCCGGGGTCTTGATAAATGGGCTTGGTCGCTACCTGCGGCTCTGAACTCGATCCGGGCTCTCCTATGTACGGCCACCAACCAGACTCCTCATGAACGACTGTTCCACCACCCTGGAAGCTCGGGTAGTATCCCATCTTTACCCAGCTGGCTCGCTGAGCCGGGGCCGGCTTATCTCAAACGAGCGGTGCGCACGAGCAAGTACGACCCCTTTGTGGATAAGGTGCAGGTACTCCAGGCTAATCCCGAGCATGCTCGTGTGCTGACGGCAGATGGACGCGAGTCCACTGTCTCCGGACGCCATCTCGCCCCTTGTGGGGTCATCGACCCTTATAGGGATATCGACGAACTGATCTACGAGTCTATGGACTCTACCGAAGCTTCCTCTATGGAACCTTTGCCGTCACCTCTGTCATCACCTGCACCCCTGCCTGAAGGCTCTGAGGTCCCCCCTCCGACACCTGCCTCCAGCGGCTACTCCGACGGGGACTCCGGGCTTGGGGACGCCGCACCCGGTAGTTTCCGGACGCGGGCTGGCAGGGTAGTTCGCCACCCCGACCGCTACGGGTGGACCGACTGACATGGAATGAATGAATGATCGTTTTAAGGCCATTTTCCCTGCTAGAGCGGGGGTTAGCATTGCGGGGCCCATGACAATCATGGTTCCCTATTTGAGGCAATGTTTTTATGGCTGGATGCCCTTCCTGACGCCAACCCTTGGTCGCCTCTTACGATGCGCAGGGATACGGTGTACCTATTCTAAACCGGGGTACAAACCGGTAGAAATGCCACATGGAATGACGTACCCTAATCAATTAATGCTGACGCACGCTTGCGATCTGCCTAGCGGCAGTATAGTTCCAACGACGGGGAGAATGTAGTGAAATTATACCAAAGTTGAACCCAGGGGAGTTACTCGCTTCAGCCACTGAAGGGCGTCTATAAAACCTGGGACGTCCGCGACGCGGAGCCACTCCTGTGACATTTACTTTACATGTAGTCTTGAATGGTACATATATGCTAGACTCGCACATATATGCTAGACTAGCTTGCTTTGTCTATTATTATCGGTCCGCTCAGTATGATACCGAGATCCTGATATCTATTGCATGATTGTATTTTACAGGATGATGCCAAAGATCTAATTGAGATTAAACCTACCTATGGGACGAAGTTGTGGATCTGGTTGATTTTCACAACATGGATTGTATTGGTTCATCGTTTGCCATTCGCCGTTTTTCTTACCCAAGTCATTCACGAACCAGCTGTCAATGCCTGAAGTCTAAAAAAATTTAAAACTTACATTATTTGCTAACTGGTGGCAAATGCAACCCATGTCATACTACCCTTTTCAATTAAAGTATCAAACAAGCCTGGCTACACTGTTGTTGGACTATATCGGTCTTGTTTCTTTACCATCCCTCTCATCACACTTCAATTGCTTCTATTTTTCAATTGTAAACCGTTTCCTAAGTTTGACTTTCTCCCTGAATCTCTACCTGATTTTTTTTCTTATCTTCTGTCTTCCCCTCTTTTCTTTTTAACTCCCTATTGCTTCCTGTATTGCTTCCCTTAATTCTCCTTTTTTCTTGTGTCACTAAATCTCATGGAGGATACTATACATAATGTACACCTAAAATGACAAAAGGAAATATGATTGTACTCTCACATGAATATCATAAAGACATTAGAAGTTCTACACATCCGTCATCACAGAAGCTGATTCCTAATTTACAATCTTTTCAGCCATCACACATTGCCTCGTCTTTTCTCTTTCACCCCACAACTCACCCCTTTGAGACATTGTTTGGTGCCATCTGCATAAAGTGGGATGTGACAACCTTTTACCCCCATACCCGCCCAATTCCCTCAAGAAAAAAAACCTGGTTGTTGGTGGTGGGTAAACAATTCACCTTGTCAAAACACCTGTTCTTCAACACATTCAGAAGAGAAAAGGGAAAATGTGGGTGTGAGAGATGGCCTGGGGTCAATTGCCATTTGTGACAATCAAAGAGCATGACCCAGGGCCACAATTCTTCTTCGTGATGGATAACTTCTTTGTCTGTTGTAATACAAACAAGAATATACAAGGAAGCTCAGATGGGAAGAATTCACTCTATCTATCGCACCTGCATACATGCATACAGATATTGTATCCAGAGTGTAGGCACATGTGCAAGGCTGTTTTAACATCAATTATACACTGCAAAACTAGATGTAATTTGGAAAAGTTTTGTCTTTTTTGAATAACAAAGGATGCACACTTTGCTTTCAGCCTCATCAATTCACGCCTTCACATGGGTGGTCCAGCCGGATCCATTTTGAAGAGCTGCAGAACAGGCTGAACTAAGTTAAAGAGCGATTAACTTTCAAGTGAAGAAACACAGGTGATTTATTACAGGCAACCTAGTCCTGATATGAAAAACTAAAATGAATGAGTTAACTCTTGTGAGCTGAAATTTAACCGACATGAAGACCATTGCAGAAGCAATGACAGGTGGGAAAAGGTCATTAAAATTCACCTGCTGTTGAATTCACCTAAAATTCACCCTAACTCTAACAAGCCTTTTGCTTCCAGATATAGTTATGACTCTTTTCAAAATGCCACAATGTATTTATTATATCTGGTAGTAGCTGTTTAGTAAGAATAGCTCACACACAAAAAAATTCCCTTTGATACTCACAGATAATAAAATAAATGGTTATGATCTACAAGGAGCAAACGAAAGCATCTCGAAATGCAAAGCTCATCCGCATCTGCTTTGTACTCAAACTAAATTTGACAACAGCTAAACAAATTTAGGTAAAATGTATTAATTGGTGTTCTTCATATTCTTATAATAAAGGTTTGTTGAAAATTTGATGAAAAAAGCTGAATTGGTAAAATAAAGAAACACGGAAGCGATTGCAAAACACAGCTCTCTTGTGCTGTGTGGCAGACGGGCAAAATAGGGCCATTTGTACTCACTGTGACTTTGTTTTTGACAATTTGACCCAATTTTAAAATTATTTTCTCAATATTCTCAGAACAAAAGTTTGTTGAAAATTCGATTTAAAAACTGAAATGATAAAAAAAAACAAAAAAAAACATGGAAGCAATTACAAAACGCAGCTCTCGCGTTGTGCGGCGGACGGGCAAATAAGGGCCATTTGTACTCACTGTGACTTTGCTTTTTGACATTTTGACCCAATTATTTATTACTTTCTCAATATTCTCATAATAAAGGTTTGTTGAAAATTCGATAAAAAAAACTGAAATGATAAAAAAAACAAAAAGAAACATGGAAGCAATTACAAAACGCAGCTTTCACGTTGTGCGGCGGACGGGCAAATAAGGGCCATTTGTACTCACTGTGACTTTGCTTTTTGACATTTTGACCCAATTATTTATTACTTTCTCAATATTCTCCGAATTAAGGTTTGTTGAAAATTTGCTTTTAAAAAACTGAAATGATAAAAAACAAAAAAGAAACATGGAAGCGATTACAAAACGCAGCTCTCGCGTTGTGCGGCGGACGGGCAAATAAGGGCCATTTTTACTCACTGTGACTTTGCTTTTTGACATTTTGACCCAATTATTTATTACTTTCTCAATATTCTCATAATAAAGGTTTGTTGAAAATTCGATTTAAAAACCTGAAATGATAAAAAAAAACAAAAAGAAACATGGAAGCAATTACAAAACGCAGCTCTCGCGTTGTGCGGTGGACGGGCAAATAAGGGCCATTTGTAGTCACTGTGACTTTGCTTTTTGACATTTTGACCCAATTATTTATTACTTTCTCAATATTCTCCTAATAAAGGTTTGTTGAAAATTTGCTTTTAAAAAACTGAAATGATAAAAAACAAAAAAGAAACATGGAAGCGATTACAAAACGCAGCTCTCGCGTTGTGCGGCGGACGGGCAAATAAGGGCCATTTTTACTCACTGTGACTTTGCTTTTTGACATTTTGACCCAATTATTTATTACTTTCTCAATATTCTCATAACAAAAGTTTGTTGAAAATTCGATTTAAAAAACTGAAATGTTAAAAAAAAACAAAAAGAAACATGGAAGCGATTACAAACGCAGCTCTCGCGTTGTGCGGTGGACGGGCAAATAAGGGCCATTTGTACTCACTGTGACTTTGCTTTTTGACATTTTGACCCAATTATTTATTACTTTCTCAATATTCTCATAATAAAGGTTTGTTGAAAATTCGATTTAAAAAACTGAAATTATAAAAAAAACAAAAAGAAACATGGAAGCAATTACAAAACGCAGCTCTCGCGTTGTGTGGCGGACGGGCAAATAAGGGCCATTTGTACTCACTGTGACTTTACTTTTTGACATTTTGACCCAATTATTTATTACTTTCTCAATATTCTCCTAATAAAGGTTTGTTGAAAATTTGCTTTTAAAAAACTGAAATGATAAAAAACAAAAAAGAAACATGGAAGTGATTACAAAACGCAGCTCTCGCGTTGTGCGGCAGACGGGCAAATAAGGGCCATTTTTACTCACTGTGACTTTGCTTTTTGACATTTTGACCCAATTATTTATTACTTTCTCAATATTCTCATAATAAAGGTTTGTTGAAAATTCGATTTAAAAACCTGAAATGATAAAAAAAACAAAAAGAAACATGGAAGCAATTACAAAACGCAGCTCTCGCGTTGTGCGGCGGACGGGCAAATAAGGGCCATTTGTAGTCACTGTGACTTTGCTTTTTGACATTTTGACCCAATTATTTATTACTTTCTCAATATTCTCCTAATAAAGGTTTGTTGAAAATTTGCTTTTAAAAAACTGAAATGATAAAAAACAAAAAAGAAACATGGAAGCGATTACAAAACGCAGCTCTCGCGTTGTGTGGTGGACGGGCAAATAAGGGCCATTTGTACTCACTGTGACTTTGCTTTTTGACATTTTGACGCAATTATTTATTACTTTCTCAATATTCTCATAACAAAAGTTTGTTGAAAATTCGATTTAAAAAACTGAAATGTTAAAAAAAAACCAAAAAGAAACATGGAAGCGATTACAAAACGCAGCTCTCGCGTTGTGCGGCGGACGGGCAAATAAGGGCCATTTGTACTCACTGTGACTTTGCTTTTTGACATTTTGACCCAATTATTTATTACTTTCTCAATATTCTCCTAATAAAGGTTTGTTGAAAATTCGATTTTAAAAACTGAAATGATAAAAAAAACAAAAAGAAACATGGAAGCAATTACAAAACGCAGCTCTCGCGTTGTGCGGCGGACGGGCAAATAAGGGCCATTTGTACTCACTGTGACTTTGCTTTTTGACATTTTGACCCAATTATTTATTACTTTCTCAATATTCTCATCATAAAGGTTTGTTGAAAATTTGCTTTTAAAAAACTGAAATGATAAAAAACAAAAAAGAAACATTGAAGCGATTACAAAACGTAGCTCTCGCGTTGTGCGGCGGACGGGCAAATAAGGGCCATTTGTACTCACTGTGACTTTGCTTTTTGACATTTTGACCCAATTATTTATTACTTTCTCAATATTCTCCTAATAAAGGTTTGTTGAAAATTTGCTTTTAAAAAACTGAAATGATAAAAAACAAAAAAGAAACATGGAAGCGATTACAAAACGCAGCTCTCGCGTTGTGTGGTGGACGGGCAAATAAGGGCCATTTGTACTCACTGTGACTTTGCTTTTTGACATTTTGACCCAATTATTTATTACGTTCTCAATATTCTCATAATGAAGGTTTGTTGAAAATTTGCTTTAAAAAAAATGAAATGATAAAAAACAAAAAAGAAACATTGAAGCGATTACAAAACGCAGCTCTCGCGTTGTGCGGTGGACGGGCAAATAAGGGCCATTTGTACTCACTGTGACTTTGCTTTTTGACATTTTGACCCAATTATATATTACTTTCTCAATATTCTCATCATAAAGGTTTGTTGAAAATTTGCTTTTAAAAAACTGAAATGTTAAAAAACAAAAAAGAAACATTGAAGCGATTACAAAACGCAGCTCTCGCGTTGTGCGGCGGACGGGCAAATAATGGCCATTTGTACTCACTGTGACTTTGCTTTTTGACATTTTGACCCAATTATATATTACTTTCTCAATATTCTCATAATAAAGGTTTGTTGAAAATTTGCTTTTAAAAAACTGAAATGATAAAAAACAAAAAAGAAACATTGAAGCGATTACAAAACGCAGCTCTCGCGTTGTGCGGCGGACGGGCAAATAAGGGCCATTTGTACTCACTGTGACTTTGCTTTTTGACATTTTGACCCAATTTTAAAATTATTTTCTCAATATTTTCTTTATAAAAGTTTGTTGAAAATTTGATTTAAAAAAACTGAAATGATAAAAAAACTAAAATAAACATGGAACGATTACAAAACGCAGCTCTTGCGTTGTGTGGCGGACGGGCAAATAGGGGCCATTTGTACTCAAACAGACTTTGCTTTTTGACATTTTGACCCAATTTTTAATCACTTTCTCAATATTCTCATAATAAAGGTTTGTTGAAAATTTGACTACATAAGGTCAAATGGTAAAAAGGTTATTGGCATGGACACACACACACACACACACACACACACACACACACACACACACACACACACACACACACACACACACACACACACACACGTTCTAGTCTATGCATGACATAGTGCATGACATAGTTGAATTCTAGAACACACACGTTCTAGTCTATGCATGACATAGTTCTAGAATGCATCACATAGTCTCCCACTGTGCTGTGGGCAGGGCAATCAGGGGCAGGCAACAGGTGTATCAAGGCAAAGGCTGTCATACTGAAATCTGCAAGTGAAAGGAAAGGTGTATGACTACCTTTAGATACAAAGTGTAGAAAAACTCCTCAGCTGTGATTGTTCTCCTGCCTGTGCTCAGTCTACTGACCTCACAACTGGTTTCCTATATCCTCAATTGGCTCCAGTATTGGCCTAACACTTTCATCAGCGAGATATAGTTGGTTTAATTCTGATAGGATTATTGGCATTATTCGTTTAATTGATAAACAGCATTACTTGTCATTTTTGTGATGGAAAATACCGAAAAGAGAAATTCCATTGTTGTGTTGACGACTTGCTCTGTCAAACAAATTTGAAGGCTTCCGACGGTTATCATGTGACATTTGGGAAACTAAAATGATAATTTGCGATCTACACGTGTTGTTCTATTTTACCAGCATACCGGTGGGGATGCAAATTCTCATCATGAGCTTCATGGACTTTCAGTCTTATTCTGCTTCCCATTCTATGTTCGCCCAGTCAACCATCCTTTCCTAGGTCAGACAATCCACACAATTTTGTACACTAACCTACCTGTTGCCAACCCCTTCAGGTACCAAGCTTTTCTGCTCACTGCCATATTTTTACCTTCGCAAAAGCGGAAGGTTATGTTTTGATCGCTGTGTATTTATTTGTATGTCTGTGTGTGTGTATGTTAATCGCATAACTCAAAAAGTATTCAACCGAATTGCATGAAATTTGGTGGGATGATTGGTTATTATACGGGACACATTTGATTAGATTTTGGGAAACAGATTTGCTCAAATTCTGACTATTTTTAACTCGATCGTATTTCACTCAAAGTTATGAGCGACTGAAGAAGAAGATGTCCATCCAGGACGTCATCACTATAACGCGATCTCCCGCGATCATTTCAACCTCAAAAAAAATTATAATTGCAGATTTGACAATAGATGAGGCATATTAACAAACGAATGAAACAGATTTGCTCAAATTCTGACTATTTTTAACTCGATCGTATTTCACTCAAAGTTATGAGCGACTGAAGAAGAGGATGTCCATCCAAGACGTCATCACTATAACGCGATCTCCCGCAATCATTTCAACCTCAAATGAAATTCAAATTGCAGATTTGTCAATCGGGGAGGCATATTAACAGACGAATGAAACAGATTTGCTCAAATTCTGATTTTTAAAAATCGATCGCATTTCACATAAAGTTTCACACGCATACACTCCCATGCCAAGTACAGAACAGTAGCTGCGGCGAAGGTATGCGCTCTACCGAGTGCCCGGATTCTAGTTCTCTTTGGTTTCGGTGATGGGGTCATCTCCTTGTCGCCTCTATTCATTCTGTCAAAGGGCACTAAAGAAGTACGACTTATGAAGTTTTCATTACAAGTGTGTTTTTAAAGTTTTGAACCTCAAAATATGCCGGGTCTCAAAGCATCCAACCAATTTGACTTGAATGTGAAACATTATGTTGAACAAGAAAAAGCTGATTAGTTTGAAAGCATAATGATGGGGCCTCCATTATGCTCACTGGCGATGTTTCTGGTGAGGTTTCTGGGTAATCCTGTCAAACGTAAAACAAGGATCATAATCCTGCGTCCCATGACTAATTGGCTGGAAAGCTGCATTCTGAAAAAAAAAAAAAGAGTAGCTCATTTGTTTCGCAATCAATTTGAATTGAGCAAAACGGTTGCTGTCAACTCAATAGAGCCAATTTAATTCCATTCCATCCATTTGCTGAAAATGTCAAACAGATTCATTCATTCATTCCTGTGTTAATAAATCTGACAGATGCCCTTTGTAGCTGGCTTCATTTTATACGGAAACCTTTGTTGAAATAAGTCAATAGCTTCTAGGGCAATACGGTAAATTCAGTACAAGTAGGATGGATGTGTCTTTTGCCCCTAGGTTTTTGTGCTTGGCAAAAATTGTTCAAATCCTGCAAATACTCTTTGTAAATAGGACTGCTTTTTCAAAGGAACTAACTTTCATTCACTGACTACAATTGGAGACTGAGCTTTATCATGACAGAGGAGCTTGAAAGGAGGACTGGGGTTAGGAGGTGCAGCAGAGTGGGAAGGGAGTGAATGAGTCCTGGAATGCACGTCAGGTGAGCTAACAACATAAACACTGAACCTTTTTATCCACCGGTTCACACCGTGGCTCCAAAGCTAATATTTGACTGTTGATAACCGTCGGTAGACGTTGTTCAAGAAAGGGTAATTCGAATTATCAGTTGCAAAAAGGATATTGCATTCTGCGAAGGAATGCTTTTTGTTTTTTCCAACAGCATTGTTCTTCTGCAACAATAAATTATTTAATTGTGACCCAATCTCACTATAATTTGTACGCAGTGCGAAGAAAGAAACAGCTGAGTGTGAGGAGCAAGCCTTCCTTTATGGAGGAATTCATTCAAATTATAGTAAGATGTCTGATCAGAAACTGGATATTCCTGCATCTTGCAGACAGATTTAGCGATGAATTCCCCTTAATAACTTTTTAGCTATTTTCATGGAAACAGCCATTCTCATGGAATAATTTAAAAAGAACTAGAGCAATGCAACTGCATCACCAATATGCCTCCACGTAGTCTCTGCCCTGACAATGGGTAAATGCCCTCATTGACGGTCCTCAAAATAAACAAGTTTGATTAAATCTCTTCAGCTGTTCTCAAGTATCATATTGTTGCGTCGACGGTTCGTCGACGTACTAAGGGGGGTTGAAGCCCTGCTCCCCCTCGAACTCCGGGTCCACGAGGCCACCAACCACAACTACACTAGTGGTGGACGGATTGCTAAGCAATTCCAGCTGCCGAGCCCACAGCTACGCGTGGAAGGGTTAACGGTCACCACCCGAATACCTTCAGACACACGCAGCTGTGAGAACGGGGACTGAACCCCGCACGAGTCACGCTGATCCTGGACACCCGAGCGGTTGTGCGTCGTGTAACTTGTGCCGTTAACACTATCGAACCCGATCGAGTGGTTTTAATTCGGGGCGATGCCAGGTCAATATGGAAAGGACGATGACGGCCAGGTTGGAAACCAAAACACAGTATTTATTCACAGTATTTACAGAACATGGACAAAGCGAAGAATCTTAACGGCCTTACCTAGGTTCCCAGACAAGGGCCCTCATTCGTTCGGGAAAGGGAAGGAAGAGGGTAATGGCAACGAAGCGCGGCCGCTTCGTGCAGCTCGCCCGGATGGGCTCGGTCGTGCAGCTTGTGCGAATGGGCTCATTGGACGGAAGCTGGAACGGAAGCTCCAACCTGGGACACCACAGTCGGAGATGATCACGGCAGGGACGACGATCGATAACGTGCACGTAGCAGGAACCCCAGGAGTGCTCAGTCTGCGGGAGCCAAGCGAGTGGGGGAGAGTATAGCAGGAGCCCAGCAAGAGAGTCAGAGCCAAAGAGTCAGCGGGTCAGAGCGAGCAGGAACCCAGCAAGAGAGTCAGAGAGCCTGCCAGAGAGTCAGAGAGCCTGCCAGACCCTGCCAGAGAGAGTCAGAGCCTGTCAGAGAGAGTCAAAGCCCGCTAGAGAGAGTTAGAGCCTGCCAGAGAGTCAGAGAGCAGGAGCCTGGCACGAGAGTCAGAGGGTCAGAGAGTCAGAGTATCTCAGGAGCCCAGCAAGAGAGTCAGGGCGTCAGAGGGTCAGTGAGTCAGAGAGTCAGAGAGAGAGCGGGGAGTCTGGGCCGGGTTTTATAACAACCCGAAACCCCACTTGAATGTTCCACGGGCCTCCATTGGCCGCCTGGGGTCACGTGTCATGACAGCCCCTCATTGGTCACCCTCAGCCACTCCCTTTAGCTCCTCCTTCGGGCCTGCAAGGCCTGGCCTAGTCCCATGACGAGGCACTTTCGGCTTCAATGAGGCATACTATTACCCTGCCTGCCTCAAAGCATATCAACGCAACCTAACACTGGAAAGGGGACTGTGCTTCACATTTAATAAGAAATAACTAACTATGCGAGGCTACATGTTGTAGTGTAACTAATAAATAAGATGTCTGATCAGAAACTGGATATTCCTGCACCTTGCAGACAGATTTAGCGATGAATTCTCCTTAATAACTTTTTAGCTATTTTCATGGAAACAGCCATTCTCATGGAATAATTTAAAAAGAACTAGAGCAATGCAACTGCATCACCAATATGCCTCCACGTAGTCTCTGCCCTGACAATGGGTAGATGCCCTCATTGACTGTCCTAAAAATAAACAAGTTTGATCAAATCTCTTTAGCTGTTCTCCAGTATCATATTTTCACCAGCCATGACAGGTTTCACATCAATCAGTGAAGCAGTTTTGGAGAAGGTTTTTTTTTTTTAAATATCGGCTTTCAAGCTAATATGGCTGCCAAACCACACGGCATATGACATCAAAAATGTACACTCTGTATATGTATGGGTAGGGGATCACGTTTGTGAAGTTTCGTGTTGATCGGATAAGGGTCGTTTTTCTATCCAAGGTGGCTGCCAAACCACGTGACTTACGACGTCATCATTTTCAAACTATATGCAGCAATGCTGTTAGATGACATTTGTAAAGTTTTGCATGGATAGGTTAAGTGGTTTCTCAGATAAAATTATTTACTATTTTCCTTCAATCCAATGTGGCTGCCACACCATACTACCGATGACATTTTCGTGATCAACAGTTAATCGCCATGTCTAGTCCATGACACACGTAAAGTTTTGAGTCGATTGCTTTGGTGGTTTTGGGGAAGATGTTTTTTTAAGGTTTCAGATTAAATCCAATATGGCTGCCATACCAGGTGACCTGTGACGTCACAATTATCATAACAACATTCTCCATGGGTGTCGCTCCTACCCTATAGCCAGGAATGATAAATCAAGACCACGCACGACGAGAGAACTTCAAAACAACTATACTATTCGTATTATTCGGAAAACAACTATTCGGAAAAGTGGTCAGTGCAATTTGGGAGAGCAAGAAATTGTCAATTTTTATTTTTTACTAGTGGGGCGAAAAACCTGATTTACTAAAAGGTGTAAAAGTATACCTGATGTAAAAGTAAGGAGAAGCAATGACTGGGTGAAGTAATTCATTGGAGCAGCAAAGTACTACTGGATGTTGAATCTGACTTCAATAGCACTGGACATTTGCCAATGCTAAGTTTCTCCACTGGGATTTTGACCTTTCACAAGGACACACTTCTAGGCTTCCATTGATTCTGCTGCCCAATTTGAACAGCCTGTTCCTGGATCCACAATACAAGGAATTCCTGGGCTTTTCACGGTTCTTGCCAGCGACGGTTAGGTGCGCTGAAGAGACATGTGTGGGGTCGGCCCTGCACAAACTTCAACCAAGTCTGTTCCTTGGCGGGAGGTCACTCCTACCACAAAAAGCTGTAACCTCTCAAAATTGGGGGCACTGACCCCCAGTCTTTTGTCCTATTCATTTAAGCTTGGCAGCTGTCTGCTGGCTGATGGTAACGTTTCCTGCTTGTGCCAATCTCTCACCTGTCTTGCCAACTCCAATGTGAATGTTATGTTATATAATAAGCAGCTGTGCAGAATTTCAATTGAGCTTTTGGCTAACCAAACATTTGTCCTTCTTTCAATATTTTCAATGTTTCATTGCTAGTTACTCCTCATGATGTTTGAATATGATTTCTGGACATAGTATGAGTATCTGTTCACATTTTACACATATTTAATAGAGAAATTTGGTGCTGACAGATAGCTCTAAAGTAAGTGCTCATCTGAGTTTGATTCTCAATCCGACTATAAACTGCCACACTGTAGTATTTCAATTAATAGGCAAATCTGTTTTTTTGTGTGTGTGTGTGTGTGTGTGTGTGTGTGTGTGTGTGTACAAGATCGTGGCTCGTGTAAGAGTTAAATTAAAAAATGTTAGATCAAATTAAAAAATGTTAAATTAAAATTAAAAACTGTTAAATTAAAATTTAAAAATGTTAAATTAAATTTTAAAATGTTAAATTTAAATTTAAAAATGTTAAATTTAAATTAAAAACTGTTAAATTAAAATTTAAAAATGTTAAATTAAATTTTAAAATGTTAGATTAAATTTAAAAATGTTAAATTAAATTAGAAAAATTAAAAATTAAAATTAAAATAATAAAATGTAAGAGCGTGTAAGATTGCTTGGATCAGACCAAACTATTGACGGAAAACAACCTTTAGATTTTAGCTCTTACACGAGCCTCGACTTGGTATACCAAAAAAAGGGCATTGCATAAACTAGTAGGTCATTCATTGGAGGGGATGTAGAGCTTGTCTGCCACCACTCTGTAGTGGACATTAAAGAAAATACCTTGTCTTATTTCTTTCTTTTCAAGATCGAGACTCGTGGAAGAGCAAAGTTAAAAATAGCATGCCTACGTGTGTCGTTAGCTTGATCGAATTCCAAATTATTTTCTCACTCGTTAAAGGAATGCCAGGCCCTGCCAGCCGATTTGTGGAAACTTGTGCCAATCTCACACGCTCTATGATCCGTCGACCCGACTAATATGACATGGTGTAATGATGGGTGACGACATGATGTAATGAAATCAGGTCGTACTGATAACTTCGAGAATTTTGCAGAAATTGCTAATATAATCATCTGTTGCAAACAATATATATTTCACTCCATCCACTCAAAGTAAACAAATTGAAAAATTTGCCTTCCTTCTGCAACAAAACAAAAATTGTTTCAAATGGACGTCTGACATGCATTTGTTCCACCCAATGAAATTATTGGTATTGTTGGTAATATAATATTAACCTGCTGATCCTCTCATATTTGGTCCTGGAAAGTGCGGATGGAAGGAGGAAGGGATTCGATAGTTGGGGAAGAGGAAGTGTGTTGGTGAAGAATCTCCTTTAGAGGCCATTTCCCCCCACAGATCAGGGGTTCGCCTTTTTTGGGCACCGTGGTCCCCTTTTGAAGCAATGTTTTATGGCCGGATGCCCTTCCTGCCACCAACCCTGTTAGTCGCCTCTTGCGACACACAGGGAATTACCAGCAAGCTGGTACTCAATTTGCCGACCTCGGAAGGATGACGGGCTGGGTCAACCCCCCTGGTGTTAATTCAGCGATCGACCGGGATTATGAACCCAGGATCCGAGGATCCCAAGCCGGCACCCTAACCGCTAAGCTGGCACCCTAACCGCTAAGCTGGCACCCTAACCGCTAAGCTGGCACCCTAACCGCTAAGCTGGCACCCTAACCGCTAAGCTGGCACCCTAACCGCTAAGCTGGCACCCTAACCGCTAAGCTGGCATCCTAACCGCTGAGCTGGCACCCTAACCGCTGAGCTGGCACCCTAACCGCTAAGCTGGCACCCTATCCGCTAAGCTGGCATCCTAACCGCTAAGCTGGCACCCTAACCGCTAAGCTGGCACCCTAACCACTAAGCTGGCACCCTAACCGCTAAGCTGGCATCCTAACCGCTGAGCTGGCACCCTAACCGCTGAGCTGGCACCCTAACCGCTGAGCTGGCACCCTATCCGCTAAGCTGGCATCCTAACCGCTAAGCTGGCACCCTAACCGCTAAGCTGGCACCCTAACCGCTAAGCTGGCATCCTAACCGCTAAGCTGGCACCCTAACCGCTAAGCTGGCACCCTAACCGCTAATCTGGCACCCTAACCGCTAAGCTGGCACCCTAACCTCTAAGCTGGCACCCTAACCGCTAAGCTGGCACCCTAACCGCTAAGCTGGCACCCTAACCGCTAAGCTGGCACCATAACCGCTAAGCTGGCACCCTAACCGCTAAGCTGGCACCCTAATCGCTAAGCTGGCATCCGAACCGCTAAGCTGGCACCCTAACCGCTAAGCTGTCATCCTAACCGCTAAGCTGGCACCCTAACCGCTAAGCTGGCACCCTAACCGCTAAGCTGGCATCCTAACCGCTAATCTGGCACTCTAACCGCTAAGCTGGCACCCTAACCTCGAAGCTGGCACCCCAACTGCTAATCTGGCACCCTAACCGCTAAGCTGGCACCCTAACCTCTAAGCTGGCACCCTAACCGCTAAGCTGGCACCCTAACCGCTAAGCTGGCACCCTAACCGCTAAGCTGGCACCATAACCGCTAAGCTGGCACCCTAACCGCTAAGCTGGCACCCTAACCGCTAAGCTGGCACCCTAATCGCTAAGCTGGCACCCTAACCGCTAAGCTGGCACCCTAACCGCTAAGCTGGCATGATAACCGCTAAACTGGCACCCTAACCGCTAAGCTGGCACCCTAACCGCTCAGCTGGCACCCTAACTGCTAAGCTGGCACCCTAACCGCTAAGCTGGCACCCTAATCGCTAAGCTGGCACCCTAACCGCTAAGCTGGCACCCTAACCGCTAAGCTGGCACCCTAACCACTAAGCTGGCACCCTAACCGCTAAGCTGGCACCCTAATCACTAAGCTGGCACCCTAACCGCTAAGCTGGCACCCTAACCGCTAAGCTGGCACCCTAACCGCTAAGCTGGCACCCTAATCGCTAAGCTGGCACCCTAACCGCTAAGCTGGCACCCTAACCGCTAAGCTGGCACCCTAACCGCTAAGCTGGCACCCTAACCGCTAAACTGGCACCTACCCGCTAAGCTGGCACCCTAACTGCTAAGCTGGCACCCTAACCGCTAAGCTGGCACCCTAACCGCTAAGCTGGCACCCTAACCGCTAAGCTGGCACCCTAATCACTAAGCTGGCACCCTAACCGCTAAGCTGGCACCCTAACCACTAAGCTGGCACCCTAACCGCTGAGCTGGCACCCTAACCGCTAAGCTGGCACCCTAACCGCTAAGCTGGCATCCTAACCCCTAAGCTGGCACCCTAACCGCTAAGCTGGCACCCTAACCGCTAAGCTGGCACCCAAACCGCTAAGCTGGCCCCCTAACCGCTAAGCTGGCACCAGGCACCATGTTGGTGGAACCCTGATAAAATGTACACAACCCGAACACGTTTAAATTTACAATTTTTGAGTCTGCATCCTTATTTTGTTCCATGTCTGCCAGTTTCCTTCACTCCAATGCCAGTTTCCTTCACTGCAATGCCAGTTTCCTTCACTCCAATGCCAGTTTCCTTCACTCCAATGACAGTACTTTCCATCCTCTATGTTCCCATTAACTTAGCTATTCTATGTTCCTCGACTTTCTCTATGTGAGAGTGAAAATATACTTCTAGAATATCCAATGTGGCTCCAGCCTGTTGGGTTTGAGTTGTTGTGTTTTTTTTAACAATATGTAATGCTTGATAGGGGGCTGCCACACACACATCTCTATATATAAAGGAGGAGTGTCTGTGTGTGTGTGTGTGTGTGTGTGTCTGTCTGGATGTCCGCTTATAACTCAAGAACTACACATCGGAGAAAAGTTTTAGACACAGATTCGGAATCAGCATAAAATCCCGGTGGTTATAGGCTCCGTTTTATTTTAATATCAATGGTTTAAAAAAACCGCGCCAGCTGCAATTCCATGGTGTAGTTTGTGACGGCGCTAGACGTTCGGGGTATATTGCAATGGTTTGTCAGGTTTGGCTGTGGGTCCAGAATAGCTCCCATTTCCTTATGTTCTTCCACTTGCATTTTGATTCTTCTGTTACAACGCCTTCCTTATCTACCTTATATCCCTCCCGACGAGGCCTCTACATAATTTCATGCGGCAGAATTTCGTGCATTTTGAGTGAAAGAAGTGAGACGAAGTTGAAGGAGGAAGAAGAGGCGCGATCACTCTGGAGGCCTTGATCGTGAGTGGAAATGGCGGGAATTGCGTTTGTATCGCAAAGTAAAGGATCTGCATTCATTTCTGAACTTGCATTGGTGGATTGTTATACATCTGCATTATTTTTCATTAAAAAAATTTATGTTGAACTTGAAGGCTCCAAGCACGGACCATATATATAGCCCTCATTGTATTGAGGTAAAAATAAAAGTCAAAAGCCTGCTATCGCTTGCCAAGCTAGCCGTTCCCCCCCCTCCCCCTCCACTCCCCCTCCCCTCCCCCCTCCCCACCCTCCCCCCCTCCTCCCCACCCTCCCCCCCCTCCACTCCCCCCTCCCCACCCTCCCCCACTCCACTCCCCCCTCCCCCTCCCTCCCTCCCCCCTCCACTCCCCCTCCCCCTCACCTCCCCCCTCCTCTCCCTCCCTCCTCTTCTCCCCTCTCCTCCTCCCCCTCCCTCCTCTTCTCGCCTCCCCCCTCCCCTCCCCCTCCACTCCCCCCTCACCCCTCCCCCTCCCCCTCCCCCTCCCCCTCCCCCTCACCCTCCCACTCCCCTTCCTCCCCCCTCCATCCCCCCTCCCTCCTCCCTCCCTCCTCCCTCCATCTCCCCTCCCTCCTCCCTCCATCCCCCCTCCCTCCCTCCCCTCCCTCCACCCCCTCACCCTCCACTCCCCCTCCCCTCCTCCCCCTCCCCTCCTCCCCTCCCCCCTCCCCTCCCCCCTCCCCTCCTCCCCTCCCCCCTCCTCTCCCCCTCCCCCTCACCTCCCCCCTCCCCCTCACCTCCCCCTCCCCCTCCCCCTCCACTCCCCCTCCCCCTCCCCCCTCCTGCCTCACCTCCCCCCTCCCCCTCTCCTCCCCCTCCCTCCTCTTCTCCTCCCCCTCCCTCCTCTTCTCCTCCCCCTCCCTCCTCTTCTCCTCCCCCTCCCTCCTCTTCTCCTCCCCCTCCCTCCTCTTCTCCTCCCCCTCCCTCCTCTTCTCCTCCCCCTTCCTCCTCTTCTCCCCTCCCTCCTCTTCTCCCCTCCCTCCTCCTCCCCTCCCTCCTCTTCTCCCCTCCCCACCCTCTTCTCCCCTCCCCACCCTCTTCTCCCCTCCCCACCCTCTTCTCCCCTCCCCACCCTCTTCTCCCCTCCCCCCCTCTTCTCCCCTCCCAACCCTCTCCTCCCCTCCCCCCCCCGTTCCCCTCTCCTCCCCCCCCCCCCCGTTCCCCTCTCCTCCCCCCCCCCCGTTCCCCTCCCCTCCCCCCTCCCCTTCCCCCTCCTCTCCCTTCCCCCGTCCGGCAATGCCGGGTACTTCCCATGGCCAGCTGTACGTGGGCTGCTCGAGGGTTGGAAAACCAAACAATCTTTTTGTCTTGGCACCAAGTAAGAAAACCAGAAATGTTGTATACCAAGAGGTTTTGAGAAATTGAAAATTGACAAAACGTCATGTAGGAAATGTACTGTGATATTGCTCTAAAATATACATGTTCTTTTCATCATATATTTGTATTATTCTTATTCAACCCGGGCGAAGCCGGGTACCTCAGCTAGTCTCACATATACATGGACAAACAGACTAATACATGAGACATAACACAGGGCTGTTAGATGAGACTTACACAGCCACTGAGCTTGTGGGAAGTTCCGTCCCTTCCCGAGGCACTCTGGGTACCAGCGGCTTCACAACAATGGCGCCGCTTTTCTCACCATACTCAGCGGGGAATTTCATATGGAGTAATTTCCTCCATCCCGTGGATGCCATCCAGTGGGGATTATCTGTGCTCTTATCCTTTTAAATGCTGAACGCCAAGTAACGAAGGAGCACGTGCCATTTTCTATAAGTCTTTGGTATGACCTCTCAGACAAGATTTCTTTAAATCTGACAATTTAAGGAATCTTGTCTGTGAGAGCTGAAACAGTAGTAATCTAGCTGTTGGGATCCCATCACAGGTAGTTGGCCAGCTGTTTGAGATAGGACTGAGAATCTCTTGTAGGCAGTTTCCAGTGAGACTTCTTTTGAGAGAGACTGTAACTATTGACATGGATCATTCTGAGTTGAATCTGAATTTTCTATGGAGCCTGAATATTTGCACGCAATTGCCCTTTGCATTCAGTCTGCATTGAGTTAAAGTGCTCAATGTTGTTGTGTTTTTTTTTTTTTGTTTGTTTTTTTTTGTATACAAGATCGAGGCTCGTGTAAGAGCTAACATTAATCACAAAAAGACAAACTGACACATAAAACATAAGATAAAGGGAACGGGAGACAAGATGGGGAGAGAGAGGGAAGCACACAAGTACAACAGCAGAGAGCAGGGACATCGGGAGATCTGTGGGATGGAGAGGGCTTGGGGAGGAGGCAAGGGAAGGGGGGGGGGGGGGGAGGTATAAAACACATGGACATTGCTAGGACTTCCAGGAAAGAAGCCGGAATTTCAAAAAAGTGGATCTGGGGTGAATTAACGGGGGTAGAAAAGATCAAGGTTTTGGATGGTGGTGAACAGCTGTTTTAAAGACCTGGAGGGAGGAGTGGGATTGAAGGGAGTGAGGGAGTTTGTTCCAGAGGTGGGAGAAAAGAGGCATGAAAGAGTGAAGGTGAGCAGAGAGTCTTGATTTTGGCAGTTTCACCAGAAGAGGGTTACTGGCAGATCTTGTGCGACCTGTAGGAATATTTGGGGGACAGAGCTGGGGGAGCTAGGACAGAGAGGAATCGGTAGAAGACAGAAAGACCACAAACCTGCCTGCGGTGAGTGAGTGAAAGGCCCTTGGTTAGCTTCTTGGTTAGCTTCATCGCGGGCGATTCCAATGATTCTGATATTGTTTACTTGGCTTATAAACACAATTATTTTTTCCTGGTCCATTTATCTTTCAGAGACGTCTGCTGAATACCCAATAATATGTCCGATGCAAGAGATCCTGGCTGAATCGTACCTCACTTGCTGGCATTTTCCAGGAGCAAAGGCCCACTCAAGATGTCACCATCCCTTTGGTAACTGCCGTAAGTACGAGTTAGAAGAGGAAGCCTCCCACTCCGCTTTTCAAATATCCCACACATACCCACGGTTGTACATTCTCCACGATAACCGTGCACTGTTGATACGATACTTTGGACATATGCAGCGGCGACTTTTAAATTACAAATACAGTCTAAACACAGAATTTTTCGTTTACCAGATTGGAGTCCTAAACAAACCATTCTTCTGCCTCATTTCAGAGCAAAAATAAAACATGTAACTAAGTCCTTGTGCGTAAAGATCTGCCTCGACACATCTCAGCCCAGTAAGCTTTTCTTGGAGGTGAATCACGGGGTGAGACTGCTGTAAGAACTCAACTGAAATTATCTTTGTCTTGGCTAAACTGACACCGAGATGTAAACCATAATAGGCAGCAATGGCTTTGTACTGGTTCATCACAGCTGCGATAATGTACAAACTGTGAAATGTTCATCTGTGTGGGTGGCACACTAACAGAGATTGCGCTCTGAATAGCGGTGGTAAAAGACTCTCTTTCAGCCAAAGTCATGTCACGTTTCAGTACACAAAGCCTTGAACACTCTTCCCTTTGCATTTAGGTTGAAATGCATAATTTTGTCTTAATTTATCAGTGTAAATCACAAACATCAAACAAGATGTGTCAGATGATTTATGGAAGGCACATGCAGCCACATACCGACCTTACAACTGAACGCCAGTAGAGGTACCATGAAATCATCGTACCTGTGTTCACGAAGCTTGTGACAAGCGGACAACTCACATTTATAAGGTGCCCCTTAAATAAGTACCCATTTTATCTGTTCGATCCGACAAGTATGCACAACTTTCCAGTTGAATATGGAACAGTTTAGAGTGATGTTTGAAGTTTTCTTTAGTACCTAACATGTCCACCTTCTCGTTCAATACATGTCTGGAGATGTTGAACGAAATTATCCATCGCTTTTTCACAGATGAAACAGGATATGCCTTGAACAGCGGTGGCGATGCGATCTCGTAGCTCATCCAATGACTGTGAATGCCGGGCATAAACTCTGTCCTTGATGAAACTCCACAAAAATCACATCACAGGGAGTCAGGTCCGGGGGTCTTTGGGGCCAAGCAATGGGTCCACCTCTGCAAATCCATTTGTTGGGGAACATTGAATCAAGGAATTCACAAACAGCTCATTCATGGAAAAAAGCAAATCGGTGCTAATTTAAAGAGGTGTATATGGTGAGTACCGTAAAATGGGGTGAATAGGGACAGCAAGGTGAATAGGGACACAAACTGAAAAAAAGTTCAGAAACTTTTTTCGCTGAAAATTGATAACCATACTGATTTGTTGATATTTGGGTTGAAAGTGTTCTCTTGTTTTTTTAAAAAGCAACTTATAGTCCCTATTAACCCCATATATGGGTTAAATAGGAATAAATAGGATTTTTATGGCTGTCCCTATTCACCCCGTTTTACGGGTGAATAGGGACAGTCACTAATACAAAAAAATAATAATCAAGAAACAATCCTGAGTTTCCAACTTATTGCTAAATTGATAGCTCAGATGGATGCACATAATATGCACCCATAATATAAACCACGGTACCAATGAAAAAAAATATGGGATTAAAAGTTTCTCCAAACTTCCCCTATTTCTTCATTATTATTTTTTTGTATTAGTGACTGTCCCTATTCACCCGTAAAACGGGGTGAATAGGGACAGCCATAAAAATCCTATTTATTCCTATTTAACCCATATATGGGGTTAATAGGGACTATAAGTTGCTTTTTAAAAAAACAAGAGAACACTTTCAACCCAAATATCAACAAATCAGTATGGTTATCAATTTTCAACGAAAAAAGTTTCCGAACTTTTTTCAGTTTGTGTCCCTATTCACCTTGCTGTCCCTATTCACCCCATTTTTATGGTACTCAACAAAACTTCAAACATTACTCTAACTGTTTCATATACGTTTTAAATGGAAAGGTGTGCATGCTTGGTGTACCCAATAGATATAAATGGGTATCTATTTCATGTAGTGTGTTACGTGGTCCCCTCGGTGAATACCTGGTCTCGGTGACCCCCGGACCGTGAGAGGAACTTCGCCAGAAGGTTATATTATATATGCGCTTTCGCCACGCAATCCATATGAATTCCACCCAAGAGAAAACTGATGTTCAAGGATATATTTCAATGGTAATGATACCATACAATTTCAATGATACAACCACGGAGATTTTCCCCGAGCAATCAATAACAAACAACCATCAACAATTCCCAATCCACAATCAATTCCCTATATGATTAAGATGGCCATCTTATATATGTGTGTCCACTTCGGTACTCACGACCCCCTTTTGGTCTCTGCCCCTCACAATGTCTCTGGGCCCCTCCTGACCAAGATGCTGGTCGGCGTCGCCGCACTCGGGCGGTTGAACGAACCCCGGGTGGACGTTTTTCCACCGGGCAGGTATCGTACCAGGCACCGCGGCTGCAGCCCCTCGTGGCCACGCGAAGCGGGTACGGTAAAGCAAGCCAAAAGCCCCACGCCGCTTGCAAGGCGCGTTAGGCCCCAACGTGCGACCCGCACGCGTCTGTTTAGACGGTGCCGCGAACGGTGCCAGACGCGGGGTCGATGCACGGCCCCACGTCAACTTGACGTCTCCACCGGGCAGGTACACGTCCCGGTAACTCCTCTCGCCAGACGGGCTTCGGAACGCCGCTTTTTCACGCAGCGCAAGGTCGATCCCACCTTTCGTCGGAGCGGGGCGAGGAAGAGGAAACCTCGCTTTTTTTCCTCGTGTCTTTTTCTCTTCCGTTTCCGGTCACTTCCGTTTCCGGACACTTTTTCAGAAGGGCTCCTGATCCTCCAACCACAACAACCCTTAATCTACTACACACGGATAAGCAAAGACCTGAATGGTAATTTACATACATTCACATAAATATGTAACACTCCCCCCCTTCAAGAAAGAAAGTTTGAACCCAGCGAAAACTTTCTTTGCCGGCCAATTTGGAGAGACCAACCAGATAACTCAACCCCCCCCCAGAATAACTCAATCTGGACAAAGCGTCCGCCACGACATTGTCCCTGCCCCGTACATGTTCAATTTCCAAGTTGAACCCCTGCAAAGCCAAACTCCATCTCATCAACCTCTGATTTTTATTTTTCATTCTTTGAATGAAGGTTAAGGGGTTGTGATCCGTAAAGACCTTTATGGGAAAGGACGTGATTCCTAAATACAACTCATAATGTTGAAGCCCTAGCAGGAGAGCCAGGGTCTCTTTCTCCACGGTGGCATAATTTGCCTGATGTTTATTGAACTTTTTGGAGTAGTAGCACACGGGGTGGTCCACCCCATCCTCATCTTCCTGTAACAAGACCGCTCCAGCCCCCACATCGCTTGCATCTACGGCCAACTTGAAAGGTGCTTGAAAGTCCGGAGCGGTTAGGACCGGAGAGCTCATTAGTATCGCTTTGACACGGGCAAAGGCCGCCTGACATTTGCCATCCCAAACGAATGGGGTCTCCTTTCTCAACAAACTCGTTAAAGGGGCTACCACATCCGAAAAATTCTTACAGAACCGCCGGTACCACCCCGCCATACCTAAGAATCTCATCAGCTCTTTCTTCCCCTTTGGGACTTGGAAGCGATCGATAGCTTCTACCTTGGCGGTCACTGGTTGTACTTGACCCTGCCCTACTACATGGCCGAGGAACACTACCTGTGCTCTTACAAACTCACTCTTGGCTAAGTTGATGGTCAGACCTGCCTCGGACATCGTCTGAAAAAATGCATGGATTTGCTTAATGTGGTCTTCCATGGTCATGGTGTGGATGATTACATCATCCAGATATGCCTCCACCCCCTCCAGGTCTGCAATGAGCCTATTAATCAGTCGTTGAAATGTAGCCGGCCCGTTCTTCAACCCAAAAGGGAGGACCTTGTACTGATATAACCCATTCGGAGTGACCAAAGCTGAGATTTATTTGGCTCTATCGGTAAGAGGGATCTGCCAATACCCTTTCAGCAAGTCAAATTTGGTAACAAATTTAGCTGGGCCTATTCGATCAATACAGTCGTCAATCCTCGGGAGCGGATAGGAGTCGGTCTTGGTCACTGCATTCACCCGTTTTAAATCTGTACAACACCGGAAGCTGCCATCGGGTTTCGGAACCAACACACATGGGGAGCTCCATTCACTGTTGCTTGGTTCGATGATGTCATTGTCCAACATATATTGCATCTCCTTCCGAAGATACTCCATCTTTACCGGGTTCATCCGATAGGGGTGTTGTTTCACTGGAGTGGCCTCCCCCACCTCGATATCATGATATACTAAGTCCGTACGACCAGGTACATCTGTGAACAAATGTTTAAATTCGAACATTAGGCTGGACAGTTGTCCTTGCTGTTCCCTTGTTAAATGACCTAACTTCTCATCCAAATGACTCAACACTTCGGTGTTCGTCAATTTGGGGCAGGCCTGGTCATCCAAGTTATCAAACTTCACACCGGCGTTTCCGTCCATTTTCACCGGTACGACAGGTGAGACAGGAACTACGTCTTCCACCGGTTCCCTCTCATGATATTTCTTCAGTCGGTTGACATGACACAACTGTCGCTTTTTCCGTCGGTCGGGAGTGGTCACCACGTAGTCTGTCTCATTCACCCTCTCCTCCACTGCATAAGGACCGAAATATCTAGCCTGGAGGGGCTGACCTGGAACGGGCAGCAATACTAACACCCGGTCCTGAGGACTGAAATTCCTTATCTGCGAGGTCTTGTCATGTCTCTCCTTCATTTTCCCCTGGGCCCTTCTCAAGTTCCGTCGTGCCACCTCACACGCCTTTGCCAATCGGTGTTTCACTGTGGACACATACTCCACCATCGGTGTCCGGGACTCCTGTAGTAACCACTGTTCTTTCACCAATTTCAACGGTCCCCGCACTGCGTGTCCAAACACCAGTTCAAACGGACTGAATCCCAAGGAATCCTGCACGGACTCCCTCGCCGCAAACAACAATAGGGGTATCCCTTCATCCCAATCCTTGGCACATTCAAAACAATACGTTCGGATCATATTCTTTAAAGTCTGGTGAAACCTTTCCAGGGCCCCTTGGCTCTCGGGATGGTAGGCGCTGGATCTTACTTGTTCCACCCCCAACAGGTGTACCACTTGCTGGAACAGTGTGGACATGAAATTGGAACCCTGATCCGATTGGATGATCTTAGGCAGACCAACCCAAGTGAAAAATTTAATCAAGGCCTTTGCAATAACTGCCGCCGTTATTTTCCTCAGAGGCACTGCCTCGGGGAACCTGGTGATGCACACATGATGGTCAGTAAGTATTGATGTCCAGCTTTGGTTTTGGGTAAAGGGCCCACACAGTCCACAATGACTCGGCTGAATGGCTCTTCAAAAGCTGGAATTGGCTTTAACGGGGCGGGTGGGATTTTTTGATTAGGCTTTCCCACCAGCTGACAAGAATGGCAGGACTTGCAGAACTTCGCCACATCCCGTCGCAATCCCGGCCAGAAAAAATGTACCAATATCCGGTCACAGGTCTTGTTCACTCCCAGGTGCCCGGCCCAAGGGGTCTCATGTGCCAAACTCAAGATCTCCTTCCGGTACAGCGGTGGCACCACAATCTGATAGTGAACTTTCCACTCATCGTCTGCGGGCACCTCCGGGGGCCTCCATTTCCTCATTAGGGTTTCCCCCTTCATGAAATACCCCACAGATATCTTTGTAGCCTCTTCTTCCGTAACGGCTTTCTCAATTAACCTCTGGATCTCCGAGTCTTCGTGTTGTTCTTCCACTAGTCTCCTTCGGACCAGCGCGGTTTGCTCCCCTTCATTCCCCGCGGTCTCCGACGGACACTCCACGTCCCCTTGCGTTCCAGACGCTACCATTTCTCGAACTTCCTGGGAATCCCTCCCCTGGTTATTTCCCTTTTCCGAGTTGTCTTCCCGTACCTCTAAGGGTTCTAACTCCCCCTCTCTTTCTTCCTCCGCTTGTTTCTCTTCTCTCCTCTCTTCTGCTTTCCTTTCTTCTTCTGCTCTTTCCTTTTCTGCTTTCCTTTCCTCTTCTTTTCTTTCCTTTTCTGCTTTCCTTTCTTCTTCTGCTCTTTCCTTTTCTGCTTTCCTTTCTTCTTCTGCTCTTTCCTTTTCTGCTTTCCTTTCTTCTTCTGCTCTTTCCTTTTCTGCCTTCCTTTCTTCTTCTGCTAACCTTTCCTGGAGTTCTCGTTCCACTCTCCTTTCCTCTGCTTGTTTCTCTTCTCTCCTCTCTTCTGCTTTCCTTTCTTCTTCTGCTCTTTCCTTTTCTGCTTTCCTTTCTTCTTCTTTAATCCGTTCCTGGCTCCGTAATTGCAACTCCAGTTTCCGGAGCTCAACGTCTTCTGGTTCTTCGGGTAGCCACTCCCAGGCTAACTCGTCCCATGTTCCTAATCCCACCATAGATTGTATCACCGTGGCCTGCAACTCTGCCTTCCTCAAATTAGTTCGGACCTCCAAGTTAAAATGTTTGGCCAATTTCAAGAGGTCCGACTTTAGTAACGCTCGGAACTGTGCCTCACTCGGTGTTACCGCAAAGTTCTGTGCCACAAACGCCATGGTGACTATCGTTAACACCTGTTAACCTTCACCCAAGACTTTACCCCAATTTCCCCAAAAATTTTCCAATTAATACTTAATTAATAAATTTTAATTAATAAAAATATTATTTTATTATTTTACACAAATACACTTTTAGATCCCGGACGTAGACCCAATTGCGAATACGCAAATCGTAATTTGGACGAGCCCCCAATTCTGTTACGTGGTCCCCTCGGTGAATACCTGGTCTCGGTGACCCCCGGACTGTGAGAGGAACTTCGCCAGAAGGTTATATTATATATGCGCTTTCGCCACGCAATCCATATGAATTCCACCCAAGAGAAAACTGATGTTCAAGGATATATTTCAATGGTAATGATACCATACAATTTCAATGATACAACCACGGAGATTTTCCCCGAGCAATCAATAACAAACAACCATCAACAATTCCCAATCCACAATCAATTCCCTATATGATTAAGATGGCCATCTTATATATGTGTGTCCACTTCGGTACTCACGACCCCCTTTTGGTCTCTGCCCCTCACAATGTCTCTGGGCCCCTCCTGACCAAGATGCTGGTCGGCGTCGCCGCACTCGGGCGGTTGAACGAACCCCGGGTGGACGTTTTTCCACCGGGCAGGTATCGTACCAGGCACCGCGGCTGCAGCCCCTCGTGGCCACGCGAAGCGGGTACGGTAAAGCAAGCCAAAAGCCCCACGCCGCTTGCAAGGCGCGTTAGGCCCCAACGTGCGACCCGCACGCGTCTGTTTAGACGGTGCCGCGAACGGTGCCAGACGCGGGGTCGATGCACGGCCCCACGTCAACTTGACGTCTCCACCGGGCAGGTACACGTCCCGGTAACTCCTCTCGCCAGACGGGCTTCGGAACGCCGCTTTTTCACGCAGCGCAAGGTCGATCCCACCTTTCGTCGGAGCGGGGCGAGGAAGAGGAAACCTCGCTTTTTTTCCTCGTGTCTTTTTCTCTTCCGTTTCCGGTCACTTCCGTTTCCGGACACTTTTTCAGAAGGGCTCCTGACCCTCCAACCACAACAACCCTTAATCTACTACACACGGATAAGCAAAGACCTGAATGGTAATTTACATACATTCACATAAATATGTAACAAGTGCAAGAAGTCCTTAAAATACAACACATGTCATGCAACCCTATTTGATGTGCCCAAAGATGGAACATTCAGGAATGCCTCTGTTTAGTGTACTATATGTCAGTATTTTTTCATAAAATGTATTTTAAACAAGTGTACAGAAATCTGGCCGTTAATTTTTCTTTATTGAGCATGTGACATTCATTTTTAGCTCACCTGGAACAAAGTTCAGGGGAGCTTATGCGATGGCGCGTCATCCGTCCGTCAGTCCATCAGTCCGTCCGTAAATACTTGCAAATTCTTCTCCGAAACCGCTGAAGGGATTGTGACCAAATTTGGCACAAATTATATTTGTTGTGTTGTGACTAAAGTTTGTTCACGGCTTTAAATAAATCGGGGTTGAAGGTGGTTTACCAGGGTCAAAGTTGATCCGGGTATGACCTCCATAAATAGGTATTTGCTTTCTTCTCAGAAACTACACACGCAATTTCAATGAAACTTCACCACAACCTTCATCACCAGTGATGTACCAATGTTTTTTCAAGGCATTAGAAAAATTGGGGTCTGAGGAGGTATACGGGGTTGGGGGAGGAGGGAAGTTTTCCCCCAAAATAGGTATTTTTTTGTTTGTTTAAAGTTTTATGAATATGTTAGTATGATTCTACATGCTGCCCTGTCTTCTAGCAAGCATTGAAATTGATTTAAATTACCTTTAGTCAGTGCAGTATACTGTTTATTCTACCAGGTGAGTGCCAGGGGTATTGCCCTTATGTTAATTTTTTTCCTTGCAAGAGTGAGGTGTATGGATGAGCCAGGTTTAACTGACAGTAGGACAAACACAAAGGGAAGGTGTGGACAGGAAAGACGAGAGAGAGAGGAGCAGAGGAAATTGAAACTAGCGAGTGAAAGGGTTGAGGTAGGAAAGGTTAATGGGGGTATTAAAGATAATGGGTCAGAATTTGGGATGGCAAGAGATGGCGGTGCACTGCTTGCTTGAAGTCCTGGAGGAAAGAGCGAGACAGAACAGCCTCTGGAAAGGGGTAAGCAGAGAATAGAACAGGACTGCCATATTATTATTACTACATGTTGTTGAATATGCACATGAGTTTATGATTCCAGCTCATTCCACATGTGTTTCTGGGGGTGGCATGGGTTCGATAGCGATCCATCATGGCTGATCCCGCATTGTCTGTATGTCGTCAATCATAAGTTGAACAAAGTTGATTGTCAATTTAACTTCAACTCTGGGAACATTGAACAAGGACGAGAGTCCGACTCTCATCAATATAGGAGAAAACGAAGGCTAGTTCAGAAAACAAGTCAGCATTTAGCAAAAAGAGGATATGGAAAGGATATGGCCAGCAATATTAAACATAGCAGCAAGACATTCTTTAAGTATATAATGGATAAAGAAGAGGTTAAGGCAAGTGTTAGATGCTTAAGGAACAAGAAGAACTAGAACTGCCACTTTAAAACTGCTGGCAGTGATGACCGGTTTACTCGCACCAACTTTTGATACAACCCCACTTTTCATACAACCCCACTTTTGATACAACCCCACTTTCATTGGACATGCTTTGCCACAACCCCCTTGGATACAACCCTGATAAACACTCACACACACACACACACACACACACACCCTTCACACACACACACACACACACACACCCCCTTCACACACACACACACACACACACACACACACACACACACACACACACATCCCCCCTCCCCCCACACGCACACCACTCCACACATACATATACACACACACACACACATCCAACCCCCCCTCCTTCACACGCACCCCCCCCCCACATACACACATATCCACCCCCCCCAAACCCACACACCCACACACAAACACCCCCACACCCCTCCCCCACATGCACACCCCCCCACACATACACACACACCCCTCCACACAAACACACACACCCCTCCACACACATACACACACACATCCAACCCTCCCTCCTCCACACGCACACCCCAACCCCCTCCAACCTCCACACACACACATATCCACCCCCCCCCCGACACACATCCACCCCCCCCCCACCCACCCACACACACACACAGACATCCACACACACGCACATCCACACATCCAACCCCTCCTCCTCCTCCTCCACATGCACACCCCAACCCCCCCCCCCCCCACATACACACATATCCACTCCCTCACAACACAACACAACACAACACAACACACCCCCACCCCCCACAACACAACACAAAACACTCCCCCCCCCACCCCTAACACACACACACACACACACACACACACACACACACACACACACACACACACACACACACACACACACACACACACACACACATCCAACCCCCTCCTCCACACGCACACACCAACCCCCCCCCCCCACATACACACATATCCACCCACCCCACACACACACACACACATCCACACACACACACACCCTCCCCCCCCACCATACCCACACCCACCCACACAAACACACACACACACACACACACACACACACATACATACCCCCACCCCCCCCCACCCCTAACACACACCAACCCCCCCCCCCACACACACCAACCCCCCCCCCCCCACACACACACCAACCCCCCCCCCACACACACACACCAACCCCCCCCCCCCACACACACACACCAACCCCCCCCCCCACACACACACACCAACCCCCCCCCACACACACACACACACCAACCCCCCCCCCCCCCACACACACACCAACCCCCCCCCCCACACACCCTCGCCCCCCCCACACACACACACCCCTCCCCCCCCCACACCCACACCCCCCTCCCCCCCCCACACCCACACCCCCCTCCCCCCCCCCCACCCACACCCCCCTCCCCCCCCCACACCCACACCCCTCCCCCCCCACACCCACACCCCTCCCCCCCCCCCCACACCCCTCCCCCCCCCCCCCCACACCCACACCCCTCCCCCCCCCCCCCACACCCACACCCCTCCCCCCCCCCCCCCCCCACACCCACACCCACACACACATCCACACACACATCCACACATGTCAATCCATGCACTGATTGCAGAAAAAACCATTTTAAAAAGAAAATTAACCTGAAATTGCAGACAGAATTATTTATTTTATCTGAGAAGCTAAACGAATCTTCTTCTTCTTTAGTACCTCAAACTTTATGTGAAATGCGATCGATTTAAAAAAATCAGAATTTGAGCAAATCTGTTTCATTCGTCTGTTAATATGCCTCCCCGATTGACAAATCTGCAATTTGAATTTCATTTGAGGTTGTAATGATCGCGGGAGATCGCGTTATAGTGATGACGTCTTGGATGGACATCCTCTTCTTCAGTCGCTCATAACTTTGAGTGAAATACGATCGAGTTAAAAATAGTCAGAATTTGAGCAAATCTGTTTCATTTGTTTGTTAATATGCCTCATCTATTGACAAATCTGCAATTATAAATTTTTTTGAGGTTGAAATGATCGCGGGAGATCGCGTTATAGTGATGACGTCCTGGATGGACATCTTCTTCTTCAGTCGCTCATAACTTTGAGTGAAATACGATCGAGTTAAAAATAGTCAGAATTTGAGCAAATCTGTTTCATTCGTTTGTTAATATGCCTCATCTATTGACAAATCAGCAATTATATATTTTTTTGAGGTTGAAATGACCGCGGGAGATCGCGATCGCGTTATAGTGATAACGTCCTGGATGGACATCTTCTTCTTCAGTCGCTCATTACTTTGAGTGAAATACGATCGAGTTAAAAATAGTCAGAATTTGAGCAAATCTATTTCATTCGTTTGTTAATATGCCTCATCTATTGACAAATCTGCAATTATAATTTTTTTTGAGGTTCAAATGACCGCGGGAGATCGCGTTATCGTGAGCACGTTCTGGAAAGACAATCGGTGTGTTTCTTCTTCTTTCAACAATAAAGAGTTATAGCTTCGAGACCGTACATCCAATCATCTTGAAAGTTTGCATACTTGTTTCGCATGATGAGAGCTACATTGCATTAAAAACTCAAGTCGATCCATGCAGTGGTTCAAGAGTTACAAGCTTTTTAAATTTTAACTTCCATTATTTATTGCGGCCAAACCATGTGACTTATCAAAACGTCTCAAGTAACGATGAAACATACCCCCATGAGGAACATTTGTGTAAAGTTTCCACTCGATATCTCCACAAATTATGGAGGTGATTCCATTTCTAGTTTGAGCTTTAAAACGTCATAACTCTGAAACCAAGTGTCGGATGACGTCGTGCTGGCTGACTTTTTTGTTTGTCATGGGTATGCGAATACGCATGCCAAGTTTGGGCTCGATCCGTTGAGCCGTTGCGGAGAAAAAGGGTTTTTTGTGTTTTTTCACGGAAAACAAGATGGCGGCCGAACCATGTGACGTATGACTTCGAAAATTTTTGCATTCTGAGTTTTTTTTAACTAAGCATCTGGGAAAAAAATCCCATTTTCGGGGGAGAAAATGTTTTGTTTGACGAATTCTAACCTCTTAACATTAGCATTTTTAATATATTCGATACACATGTCTTTTGTTTCCGTTGAAGAGTTCTTTAGAATGAGCCATTCCTCAAATTTTTCCATTGAGGCGTTTCGGAGATACAGAGGGGAAAAGTTGAATTTGTTTTACAAGATGGCGCCCATACCACGTGACCTATGACGTCATAATTAGCATAAAAAATTATCGGAGCCGAGACGATCATTTGTTGAAAATTTCCTGTCAATCCGACCAGCGGTTGCTGAGAACATTAATTATGAAGTTTTCGGAGGTGCAAAATAGGGCGGAAGAATAATAATAAGAAAAACTCTAGCAGTAATAATAGGTTACTCGCCATTTCATGGAGAGTAAACCTAACTAGGACTGCAAGCAGTGATGATAGGCTTCTCGGCAAAATTACCACCATACCACATGACTGATGATGTCATCATTTCAATAAATGTTCCTCATGGGTCGTGGATCATATCTGTAAATTTTGGTTTGGATCGGTTAAGTGGTTCTGGAGATATGGATTTTCAATTTCCTTAAATCCAAGATGGCCGGCATACCATGTGACTGATGATGTCATAGTTTGTAAAAAGTATTCCTCATGTGAAGTCAATCATACGTATGAAGTTTTGGATTGATCCATTGAGTGGTTCTGGAGATATGGACTTTCAAATACTTTTTGCTTAAATCCAAGATGGCCACCATACCACGTAAATGATGACGTCATAGTTCAGAAACATTTTTCCTCATGGGTTGTTGATCATACATATGAAATTTCATGTTGATCCGTTCAGCAGTTCTGGAGAAAAGCATGTTTAAAGGATTTCCTTAAATCCAAGATGGCCACCATATCACGTGATGATGTCATTGTTTACAAATATCTTTCCCACATCATTATTTGATCATTTGTCTTACATTTTGCATTGATCCGTTAAGAAGTATTCTGGATAAGATTATTTATTTATTTTTCTCAAATTTAAGATAGAGGCCAAATCACATGACTGATTATGTCATAGGTTGCAAATATTTTCCCCCATTGGAATGTAAACGTGATTGGAATGTAAAGTTTTGTATCAATCGGATAAGCAGTTTCAGAGAAGCAGTTTTTTAATTTTTATTTTTAAATCCAATATGGCCACCAAACCATGTGACCGATGACGTTTTTTTCACAAACTTTTATCCCCATGGCTAGTATATCATATTTGTAAAATTTCGCATTGATCCATTCAGCGGTTCTGGAGAAGAAGATGTTTAAAGTTTATGACGTCATAGGCAATGGCAGCCAATGTAAGTTGAAATTGCAAAAACTAAATCCATGATGCACTAAGTTACAATGGTATCTATAATGAGTTAAAGTTTCATAGAGAATAGAATATAAATGGGGATAGAAAATATCAAGGTTTTGGATGGGGGAAGATAAGAGATGGTGTTGAACAGCTGTTTTAAAGACCTGGAGGGATGAGTGGGAAAGAAGAGAATGAGGGAGTTTGTTCCAGAGGCGGAAAAAATGAGGAATGAAAGAGTGAAGTTGAGTAGAGAGTTGGTTTTGGCAGTTTAACCAGAAGAGGGTTACTGGCAGATCTTCTGCGTCCTGCAGGAATATTTGGGGACAGAGCACTGAAAGAGCAGGGGGTGCAAGGCCGTAGAGGAGTCTGTAGAAGACAGAAAGACCACCAACCTGCCTGCGGTGAGACAGTGAAGCCCTCAGAATCAGCTTTATCACGGGACAAACCAATGATTCTAAAAGCCTTGGTTTCTAAAGCGTGAAGCCGAGCTATGTGTGAGGCAGGAGCACCAGACCAGAGGGGAGAGCAGTACTCCATCAAGCTGCGGATGAAAGCTTTTTATGTGGTGATGAGCTCAGGTGAGCCAAGAAAGGACTTTGCACGACGCAGGATGCCCAGTCAGCGACTGACTTTGGAGGCCAGCTTGGAAATGTGTTTTTCCCAGGAAAGATCATGGCAGATAGTGAGACCCAAAAGCTTGAGTGACAGAACTTATTTGAGAGGATTGTTGAGAAAGTAGATTGGAGGGTTTTCCAGACAGTCTTTTCGGAGAGACATAGTAAGAGTGTGATATTTGTCAGGAATGAAAGACATGTTCCACTTGTTTGACCAGTTTGTGATATTATCCAGGTCTGCAGAGAGTGAAGAGGCTGCACCCTGCCGATCTGAGAGTTGAGATATGGATCGGCAGAGAGTGGAGGCATCAGCAAAGAGATCGATAGTATTTTCAAGAGAGTCGGAGAGATCATTAATGAACACCAGAAAAAGCACAGGGCCCAGAACACTGCGTTGAGAAACGCCAGCCTGGACAGGAAGAGGAATTGAGAGAATTCCATTGAGAGCCACATGTTGACGATGACAGGAGAGGAAGTTCGTGAGCCATGAGTGGGAATTGCCATGGAGACCATAAGAGATGAGATTGGTGAGTAGTGCGGGGTGCCAGACCTTATCGAAGGCATGAGGTATGTCAAGGGAGACGGCTCTTTTCTCCTGTCTGGTATTCAGGACCTCCATCCATTGTTGAGACAGCAGAAGCAGCATGTCCAGAGTAGAGTGACCTGGTCTGAAACCAAATTGATGATCAGCCATTAGAGAAGAGGAAGGATTTGATATTCGAAGCAATGATGGATTCCATGACCTTGCTGATTATTGGGAGCAGGCTGATTGGTCTGTAGTTGCAAGGATCTGTGTTTGCACCTTGTGTAAAGCGGTAATGTCTGATTTCCAAGAAGATGGTAGATGATCTTGAGCAAAAGAGCTTTGCATTTACCGTGCAATACAAGGAAATGTAAGGGGCTGCGGTTGGGTAAAAATAAAGAAAACGGGGATTATTTAATGCAAGGGGAGCATGTGACACAGGAAAAAGATCTGGGGTTGGTGATACGTGTGGGTGGGGGCTGGAGTGGTAAGTGGACAGCATAGTACCAGACAGCCATAGGTAAAGCTATTAGGGTTTTCAGTTGCATTGATAGGGGATGTTTTTTGTCTTATTAGGTCACACAGTTGCATCGCTCTCTTAATTGGCAGATCCATAATATTGATTGTATCTGAAAGTATGTTAATATCAATGCTTGTTATAATGTTGTTTGTGCACTTGTGCTTTCAGGGTTGGATTATGGTAGTTCTTTACTTGGGGAAATCACAAAACAGGATTTGTATCGATTACAGAAAGCGCAGAACAAGCATACTCGCCTGATCTTTCAGCAACCGAAATGGGCCCATGTAACTCCCATCTTACAGGGGATCCCAAATGATCAGTCCACCATTGATGCTCTTATATCCCTTGCTACCCTACACACTAGATATGATGTGTCTTTTTCCGATTCCGATTTATAAAGTAGGTAATTTTGCAAGTAAAAGACAAAATCTTCTTCACTGTTGTTGGTGACGATCACATAACACATGCTATCGAGTTCCTGTTTTTTACCTGCGACGTGTCACAGGTCTACAAAAGCTCCGCATGATTGTTTGTGTTGCTGTTGTGGTTCTTGTTGCCAGACGATTTTTTGATAGGTTACCCATTGGTCGGACAGCTGGCAACCTCCCCCCCCCCCCCTCCACATTTGTCACCAGACTCCACCCACCATGGCACACAGACGAAATAATATGGCCACCTCCTTGGTTTTCTGGTGGGCCTAAGATGTCATGCTTGTAGGCCTCTGTTGATTACACTCTTCCCAAGTTTGTATTATCAGATTTCCATTGGCTTTGTTTGGGTCGAGTGGTACTCACAATGAGGGACCCAGAAAAATCAAATCATATGTCGAATAAAAAATATTAGTAAGGTTTAATCAAGCCCTACAGCACGCACATCCCTAAAAAATAGCGTTGCGTAAGTTTTGAATGGCTCCATATTGGGGTTAAACCATTTGAGACCGTGTGACACATCAGTTTGTTCTGATATAACCGTGCTGGAGGGTGGTTGACATGGTTGAGAGATGTTGAGTTAATATTTTAATATCGCATTAAATGTGTGTTTCCCAATCGTGCTTTTCATCTTTAAAGAGTGCTTTAAATGCGCGTTTCCCAATCGGCCCGTTACTGGATGTTGTCGCAGATTGTGACCATATTGCGATCACTCTTGTTTCATAAATGTGTCTTAAAGGGGATAAAACCCTTATAAAGCTTGTTAGACAAATAACGTCTGTCAAAATTGTGTAACAATGGCTGCCACATGAAATTCCTGTTTTCCAAAAGGTAATCTGAAACAAAGAAAGTTTACAGGTGTTATTTGTGGACGTTTGGATCTAGGAATTTGATTGCATCAAAATAAGCTTCACCTACATATGCCCAGTGCTTAAACACAGCATACATCGGTAACCTAAGGATGGCTGCCTACGACGACCTATGACGTTTGCTATGATAATAGAGATAAAGAGCTTGGTCCCGAGT
Organism: Myxine glutinosa; assembly: GCF_964187855.1. Classification (NCBI taxonomy): domain Eukaryota; kingdom Metazoa; phylum Chordata; class Myxini; order Myxiniformes; family Myxinidae; genus Myxine; species Myxine glutinosa. Next base: position 118,551,987 of record NC_136271.1, read on the forward strand.
CTGTAAAGAGCCACCTTTAGAGGACATTTTCCCTCACAGAGCAGGGGTTGCCCTTTTTCGGGCACTGCCCACAGAGCAGGGGTTGCCCTTTTTCGGGCACCGTGGTCCCCTTTTTGAAGCGATGTTTTATGCCCTTCCTGCCACCAACCCTGTTAGTCGCCTCTTGCGACACACAGGGAATTACCAGGGAACGGGTACTCAATTTGCCGACCTCAGAGGGATGGATCGGGCTGAGTCAACCCCCCTGGTGTTAATTCAGCGATCGACCGGGATTCGAACCCAGGATCCTAGGATCCCAAACCTGCACCCTAACCGCTAAGCCAATACCAGGCTTCCCGATTCTATAAAGATAAATTCCAAACTTGCTGGTAGTATTCATAAGGCATAATTTTATAGGAAAGTGTACATATTGCACATACGTGAAAAATACATTGAGAGACACGGATGAAATTGTACATGAATTTACAAGGACATAATTCGAAAATGGTGCAAATTAACTCCACAAACAGCATCGTTACATTTTATGCCAAATGCTCAGATCTTTGTATCAGATCTTTGTAATATTAATAGGCCAAACTGACTGTTGATGCGAGACTGTGTGGGCATAGGTGTTGGACAGGGTGGGGGATTTGTTATCTGAATGTGATTGCATTGGCAGATCATCTTTTCTAAGAATTGCATTTAAAAGAGGATCAGTTTAAATCATTTAAAATCAGTTTCCATTTTTTTTTTTTTTTTTTTTGTATACTGAATCGAGGCTCGTGAAAGAGCTGACATTTACTTCACAAACAAATCAACCAGACAAACAAAATATATAAAAAGAGGGAGCGGAAGACAAGAGAATGGGAAGCACACAAACACTTGAGAGCACACAACATTTAAGAGCAGGGAGATGTGTGGGAGGGAGAGGGCTTGGGGGGAGGAAACTAGGCCGCGCACGCGGTGGGACAGAAAAGGGTTAAATTATACAAAGGTTTGCAAGAATTGCAAATCAACAGCAACTGGAAAACACCCTGCAACACATGCACAGAAAAAAACGAGTAGAAATTGACGAATACACGAATGGAAAAAATACTTTAACTTTTGCTGCCGTCCAGAGGTCGAACACGCTTCCTTGCTCCAGGGACCGGAAACGGAAGTCATTATAACTATGAATCACTGTTCCTGTTTTTTTTTTCAAAACTGTTTGGGTTTGCAGATCCATCAACAGCAATTGTGTCTCGACGACTGAAACTCGTGATACAAACTGTTGTGTGCAGTCAACATGGATATTTAAATAATGCTTAAAGGATGCTAAAAAAATTTTGTAATAGATTTTCAAAGTACGTGATGCAGAGCAAGGGATATGCCCACTTTCAAGGATGCCCAGTTATCATTAATCCAATGACATTAGACATGTCTGTGTGCTCACTGCAGGTAGACAATGAACCTGGCACTGGAACTGGTTGCGAGGCAATGATAACAAGCACCACTTCTGCCTCTTATTACCTCTGCCACCAAAGGTGGATGGAGGTTATGTTTTCACCCCTGTCTGTCTGTCTGTTTGTCTGCTTTTCCGTTTGTGAACAAGATATCTCAAAAAGTTGTGGACGGATTCGGACGAAATTTGGCAGAGATGTAGCGTAAGTGACAAGGACGAAATGATTAGAATTTGGTGACGATCCGGATTCGAATCCGGCCAGTAGAATTTTTTAAAGTCATTCTTCACCATTGGGAGATCGGGCCAAAAACAGGATATTTTCAAAAACGCCAAACAGGATTGATAAAAACAGGAAACAGGATATTTCCAAAAACAGGATATCCTGCTATGGATATATTTTGAGATATCCATAGCAGGATATCTCAAAAAGTTATGGACAGATTTTGGACGAAACTTGGTCGACAGGTTGTTTGTGTGACGAGGACTAATCGATTCGATTTTGGTGAAGATCTGAATATGGATTCGGATATGAGAATTATTTAATTTTTAAAGTGATTCTTCATCAATGAGTGATAGGGCTAAAACAAGCACACAGCAGGATATCTAAAAAGGTTATGGATGGATTTGGACGAAACTTGGTGGACACGTTGTGTGTGTCACAAGGAAGAATCGATTCAATTTCGGTGAAGATCCGGATCCGGCTAGTAGAGTTTTTAAAAGTGATCTTTCACCATTGGGAGATAGGGCTAAAAATGTTATACCACAGGATATCTCAAAAGGTTGTGGACGGATGATTTTGATGAAATGTGATTCTGTATTGTGATTTTCTGGTCTACTGTAGGATACAAAACGTAAACTGTTCACCTGGCGGAGGTATGCTCTCTACTGAGTGCCGTTCTAGTTTTATATTTTTTTGCCGTATTTACATTAAAAACTAAAACGGCACTCGGTGGAGAGCATACCTCCACCAGGTGAACAGTTTACATTTTGGTATCCAACTGATAGGCGGCAATATATATATATATATATATATATATATATATATATATATATATATATATATATATATATATATATATATATATATATATATATATATATATATATATATATATATACATACACATACATATATATGCATGTATGCATGTATATATACATACATACATGTATATATACATGTATATATACATGTATATATATACAGTATATATATATATATATATATATATATTTTGTCGCGATCCCGTCTGTGGAATGTATCCCAGCACGGAATACGGACGTAAATGTCCGGGCTTCAAGTAATCCACGGAGTGAAACAAAGAGACGCAATAAACACAATTGTGTTTTAATCGGCCTTCTAGGGGTAAGGCACGATTATTTATTGGCTCGATCACAAAACCATAAATGGTAACAGGATGGAATACTGCACAAAGCCTGCAGGAACGGTCGGCACCAGGAGCCCCAACCAGGACGCAGGTAAGATCACTCGCGGCTCCAATCGACGGGCTCCGGGACTCGGAGGATACCAGGATGGAATACCGCACAAGGCCGCCAGGAACGGTCGGCCAGTAGCTCCAACACGAAGCCGGGAATCACTCGTTCTCTTCTGGAGTTCCTCGCTCGTAAAATACAGAACGGTATTCGACCAGCCCAACTCGGCTGTCCGGAGGCTTCAAGGAAAACCCTTATGATATTTCCCACTCGGAGCCTTCGAGCCGTGTGCGTCGCATAAGATGGCGACCGCGCTCTCTGACCCCTCCACCAATCACGTGCCGAATTCCCCCCCGATCGCGTGAGGCTCCAAGGATGCCACGTCACGCGGTGGGCGGGGCACCAAATCGGTCGTGAGAACAGGTGGTTTCACCGGTGGTTTCTCACAGTCCTCCCCCCCTAAGTAAAAACCCCGTCGAATAGACGGCGTTTTTTAAAAACCAGTATTTGTAGTAGGTGCAAATCACATGGCAAGATGATGGCGGTAATCGCTAACAGGCAATTAACGCCATTAACAAGTATTAACACTTATTAACAACAATAACGCAACAACGCCACAATACAACGCAACGCAATAGCGCAACAATAACGCAATTATTAACGCACAGGCCATTAACAGGCATTAACAGGTTAACAATGAACCAGTTTGGTTTTTTTTTCCACACACAATAGTTAACACCATACACCACATTAATATCTACCCTACAAGAGTTACACTTCACACAAGCACAATAGAGAGGCAAGGGGGCCAAACTCAAGTTGGGGGAAGCGTTGACAGGAAGGGAACGGGCCGAGACCTAGAGCGGCGGGTACTCCTCCGGTGTCTAGAACAACAGTCATATGCGTAATGACCCCTTTCACCGCACTGGTAACATCGATCGTTCGGGTCGAAAGGCCTGCGGACCAAAGGGCGTCTGAAACGAGGCCGCCGCGACATGCCATTCGACATCTCGACGCACACACGCGATCCGCAAATTAACCTTCCATCAAGGGCTCTGACCGAATCTTCAGCATCTCGTGGCTCTTCAAACTCAACAACTGCAAATCCAGGTGGGTTTCGAGCCACCCATACGTTGCGGAGTGGTCCGTAATGTTCGAAGACCCTCCCTAGCTCGGCCTTCGCTGCTCCATTGCCCAGGTTTCCCACATATACCTTAGCATTAGCATTCCTGCTGAATCGCGACATGGCGGGAGCGGTCCCTGAGGAGCACGGCACCTGAGGGTGGCTGGACGGGAGGCTCGGGTGGACTTCAGCTGACGCAACGTCACCGTCGGGAACTGGAGTCGAGGCGCTAGGCTCCTCGGGCCAGAGTGAAGATATGTCTGACTCCGCCACTCTCTCCGCCTGTTTACTCTGGGATCTAGTGACCCCCCCACAGGTCAGAGTCAATGACTCCTCCCTGGCCATGGCATCATTGCCAATCAGCAAGGAGACCCCGGGTATCGGGTAGTAGGGTACCACCACACAGGTCACTGGACCCTTAAAAATGTCACTCCGGACCTCGAGGAGGGCAAGGGGATACCGGCCAAGAACCCGGTCAATGCCCCGAAGGAGGGTATACTCGCCGGTATAACGCATCTGAGAGGCCGGAACTACCCCCGCCCGGAGAACACACCGTGTCGCCCCAGTATCCCGAAGGTATTGGGCCTCAAACTTCAGCATCGAATCAGGGCCACCCACTAAGGCTGTCCCTGAATAATCCTGGTACAGTGGATGAATGGAATTAGCCTCGGTGGCAGTGACCTCGGTCACCGATGCCACCGTCGTGTGCGAGGGCCCGGCGGATGAGCTCCACTGATCTCCCTCCGACTTAACAGGAGGGTTGCCTCGGTAGGCCGGACTAGCGGGATTAGAGAAGCAGCGGTTTTCACCGTGCCCCACGCGTTTGCAGAAATCGCACCAGGGCCCTGCCCTGGTCTGCGGCTCGCGACCGCCACCAGTGGAGGGCATCGGAGAACCCCTCCCCTCGATCCAGCCGCCGGGCAGACGGGGGGCGGTCTTGATCGCAGACTCCTCCGTCTTACGACGCGACTGCGTGACTTGCAGCATTTTGCATGCCAAAACATGTTTATCAATAAGGTTGACGCAGTCTGCCAAGGAAGCAGTGTCTTTGTCGACAAGAAACAATGCTAAGTCAGGCGGAAGCTGTTGATCGATACGGTAACGCACCAGGAGTTCCGCCACCGCTTGAGGTAACTCAACCTTGCTCCCCTTGAACCATCTCTGCAGCTGTTCCAACAAGGCCCGCGAATGTTCCTCATAGGTTTGACTGGACTCACGAGTCCAGCTGAAAAAATTTCTCCTATAAATACATGCGGACACCGCATAGGCGTTCAAAATCTCGGCCTTCAATGCCCTGTATCTGTTTGCGTCCTCGGTTGCCATCCTCGCATATACCTCCCTCGCCTTCTCAGATAGATGGCTCACAAGATGGCCGACCCACAAGCTCTCATCAATGCCACCGGCAGCCAACAACTTCTCCGCCATCTCCAGATACGCTTCTGGCTTCGTGTCTCCCGTCCAGTCCGGCAAACGAACATGAACAGTTTCCGGGACTCTTGCAGCAGACCCCTCTGCCCGCAGTCGTTCAGTCAACATTCGCAACTCATGCTCTCTGACGCGTTCAGCTTCTGCTGCCGCATGCTCTCTCTCTGCTGCCGTCTCTGCTGCCGCATGCTCTCTCTCTGCTGCTGCACGCTCTCTCTCTGCTGCTGCCGCACGCTCTGCCTCTGCCCTGTCATTCTCCCTGTTATACATGTCAAGTTGTTGAACCGGAGTCAGCCCGGTCCAGAAGGGCGAACGCATGCATTTAGTCATGATGGGATCGCTTCCTAACATCTCGGGTTGAGTGACCGGGTCAAGGCTGCTTGCGTCGCTCACCTCGCCACCCACGTGACTGTCAACATGATCAGGTTGAACTCTCACTTCCCTGGTCGACATAGCTTGGCTACGAGTTATCATACGACCAGGCACAAAACACAACCTCAAACACAACGCTCAAACACAACGCTCTGTTGGGGAAATACGACACAAACTACGCAATATCACCCGCACATCAAATTGCCAATGAGAAAAATACCACGTACAAATACTCACGTTTTTTTTTTTTTTTTTCGGTTGTTTGGAGGGATCCGAGGCTATTCGCTTATCCTTTGTCGGTTGTTTGGAGGGATCCGAGGCTATTCACTTCTCTGCCCAAGACAGCGTCCTACGGCGAGAAAGTTCCTCCGAGACGGCGTCCGCTGGTGAGAAGGCGATGAACAGATGCCAGAAGATGTCGTCCACTGCAGAATTCCCGTCTCAATCGAATGGCTCTTACTTGAATGATCCTAGGACGAGCAACCCATTTGTCGCGATCCCGTCTGTGGAATGTATCCCAGCACGGAATACGGACGTAAATGTCCGGGCTTCAAGTAATCCACGGAGTGAAACAAAGAGACGCAATAAACACAATTGTGTTTTAATCGGCCTTCTAGGGGTAAGGCACGATTATTTATTGGCTCGATCACAAAACCATAAATGGTAACAGGATGGAATACTGCACAAAGCCTGCAGGAACGGTCGGCACCAGGAGCCCCAACCAGGACGCAGGTAAGATCACTCGCGGCTCCAATCGACGGGCTCCGGGACTCGGAGGATACCAGGATGGAATACCGCACAAGGCCGCCAGGAACGGTCGGCCAGTAGCTCCAACACGAAGCCGGGAATCACTCGTTCTCTTCTGGATTTCCTCGCTCGTAAAATACAGAACGGTATTCGACCAGCCCAACTCGGCTGTCCGGAGGCTTCAAGGAAAACCCTTATGATATTTCCCACTCGGAGCCTTCGAGCCGTGTGCGTCGCATAAGATGGCGACCGCGCTCTCTGACCCCTCCACCAATCACGTGCCGAATTCCCCCCCGATCGCGTGAGGCTCCAAGGATGCCACGTCACGCGGTGGGCGGGGCACCAAATCGGTCGTGAGAACAGGTGGTTTCACCGGTGGTTTCTCACAATATATATATAGTATATATATTGTTGCAGTTTTGCCATAAAAGCAAACCCCCTATAGTTAATTGCACAACATCATGTAGCCTGCAGTAGTTAGTTAGTTCTTATTGAACGTAAAGATTATCCCCTTTCCATTGTGTAATAATCGAGACCAATATGCGTTGATTTCGGCAGGATTTCAAACCTCCATGTGGTGGAGGGAAGACATTTTGAAGTAAAGGAGGGCGTGGCCAAAAGCGAAGTCCACGTGACCAATGAGGGGTCGGGGACACGTCACCAGACCAATGGGTTGTGAAACCTCCCTGAATGAAAGGGAAGGAGGACTGAAACCTTCATGGGGGGGGGGAGGGATTGAAGGCCAGCACGTGACCTACCTCAGCCAATGGGAGGCTGTGGAACATTCTGGAAGCTTTCCGGGTCTGATAAAAAAAACCCCACCCATCGCATTTTCACCATCTTGCTTTTTGCGTCGCCATCGCTCTTGCTTTTTGCTTCGCCGACGCCCCTCATCAGCTTTTTCTTTGACGACGCCCCTCTATGGTTAGACCTGCAAGTGTTGAACCATCGCTCTTCGCCGATCCCTCGCTCTGATCCGGCTGACCTGCAAGCGTTGGCCTCCCGCACTCATCTTGAAGCTGGTCGTCCAACCTGCGTTGAAGCTCGTCTGACCTGTGTTGAAGTTCGTCGTTCGTGCTGACTTCGAGGCGGCGGTTCGTCCTTCGGACCTTACCTAATCCAGGCTGCATGTCCGGATCAAGGATCGAACTGCGCACTGCGCACACCAAGTGGCCACCCTCGAGTCAGTCCCTGCAAACCACCATCGGTATGAGAATAACCGGTGTGTCATTCCCTGTGTGTGAGTGTGTGAAGGCGTCTGTGGGGTTTATTATAGGTAAGGAATTAATAAGGCTGCATCTTCGTCTCTTTCTATTGCCTTGTAAATAAAAGACTGTACATTTTGTTGTTACTTTCAAACCTGTTTGGGTACGTCTTTTCGCCATTGGCCTATCATCATCCGAGACCAAATTTGGCTTGAATCAGGTCCGTAAATCACGTCAGGTAACGCCTCTTTCCACACCGTGCAAATCTGCTTGGCACGCAATAAAGTGTGGGAAGCGAGGGTTCGATCCCCAGTTTCTTCGGTCGCGTGTCTTGAAGGTATTTGGGATTATTTGACCAGCAAACTCTTCGGCGTGTGGCTGGGAGGTTGGCGATCGGGATTGCTTAGCAATCCGTTGATCATGAGCTTAGTCGCGGTCGGTGGCCTCAGTGGACCCGGAGTTTGAGGGGGAGCGGGGTTATATATATTGTTACTGATCGCGGTTTAGGATGTTGTTTGCCGAGCGAAGGCTCCGCGACCGAACAGTTATTCCCCGACTAAAACCCGATTCAACCCAAACGTTGGCCGTATCGCACCGCAGCTGCTCAATCTGGAAAACTCTAAAGCGACCGAATGCAAAGAGGAAGAAGACGTACAGAAGAGTAATTTGATTTATTATTTACACATATACGTAGGAAGCAAGCAGTCACGTTTATTTACAGGGACATGAGACGCAGGTGACACAGTGAAAATTATTAGCTTATACAGACTTAACTTATTCCCAGGACAGAACAAACAAAGACACTGACTCACGCGGGGAATTGCAGAGTGGATTGCTGGAAGGAGGTGTGTGGCTGGAGGGGGAGGACGGCACGGAGCTGGCTGGAGCTTGATCCCGCACGGGACGTCGGGCTGGACCTCGACGGCCGCTGATGCCACCAGGCCTGTCGTGTGCACGGGATCACGGGTCGGAGCTGCTTGGTGGAGCCGATGCGCTGGTGGGGGGGTCTGGCGTGACGGGTTCTCTCCTCCTTACGCGCTCTTGCTCTGATGACCCAGCTCTTTTTCGTCCCTCCTTGTCTCAACTCAAAGTGCATCTCTCGTGGGGGCGTCTCTCATGGGTTATATATAGCCCCACCCTTGAACCTTTGCGAACCTCCCCCAAACGTTCTCTCTCCACCCTCTCAAGCCAAACCCCTTGTTCATGGTTGGTCGAGTGGGGCTGGCTCACTCCTCCCCTCTCTGACGAGGTGGGGACCCGCCTTTCTTCCCCAACCCTGCCTCGTGGTCAATGGCGGATGAAGGGAAAACCGCCCAACATGCAGTTGGCAATGCGAATTGCAATTGACGAAAAGGGGGGAATGGAAGTGTTGGGAGTGGGAATGAAGGGAATCTATCTCTTTCACTGGTGCAATGGAGTATTTCAATTAATGGGAGACACAGCCTTACTCTAAAAACACATAATAAGATATAACTATTGAACAGGGGTATTCTATGATTGGCTGACGTGTATGCTTGTGGACTAATTATGGGATGCCCTTTCACCTTTACACAGCTCCGGAGGCAGGGGCGCAGAATAACCAATAATAATAATAATACAGCACACAATCAAAAAAATACAGTCCTCATCTCCGCAACAATATATATATATATATATATATATATATATATATATATATATATATATATATATATATATATATATATATATATATACACAGACTTGGCATTTAATATGGAATATTTTTTTTTTCTTGACTTGGGTTTACTTTCTTAACTCAGTATATCAATCTGGTGAGTTTCTTTTACACTTTGGTGATTTATTTGTTAAAAGAACCATGTCATTGATTGTCTGTCGCAGCAAGAAGTCAACAGCAGGATTATATCACAGGTGGCGTGGCAAAATGTACGGACAGGTGCATTTGATGATTGGCTTCACAGTCGGGTATACAAGGGTTGTTGCGTTCTGTATTAGTGGAAAGTCAGCTAATCGGCTTGGGGCTGAGTGGCAGCAACTGGAAAATGTGCCTGTATCCAGAAGGCGATTCAACCAACGACTGGTTCAAGCAGGCTATCGTGCCAGGCGTCCCCTGAGAAAGCCACGCCTGATCAGACAACACCGCCAGCGCTGATTGCAGTGGGCCAGAGAGCACCGTCAAATGGCAGCCAGGACACTGGAATCACGTGATCTTCAGTGACGAGTCTAGATTTCTGGCCTATCGTCAAGATGGCCGCGTCCGAGTGCGCAGACAAGTGCATGAAGCCTACAACAAAGATTGTATAGTGCCAAGAGTCCAAGCTGGAGGTGGTGGGGTGACCGTTTGGGCTGCTTTTCATGCAGGCGGCAAAACTGACCTGGTTGTTCTGAATGGAAACCTGAACCAGTTCAAGTACAGGGCCATTCTGGAAGAAACATTGCTTCCATTTGCTCGTGCAGCCTTTCGAGGAAACTTTGTCTTCCAAGATGACAATGTATGGCCTCATCGTGCTCGCATGATCCAACACTTTCTTGCTGACCGACGACCGTGGTGTATAGCATATGGAGTGGCCTGCCATGTCCCCGCATATGAATCCGATAGAGAACTTGTGGGCAGAATTAACGCGTCAAATCGACCACCTGGACCAGCATCCGACCTCTGTGTGTGAATTGCAGCAGGCCGTTGTCACTGCATGGCAAGCGATTCCTGTCCAAACCTTGGCAAACTCGTGAACAGCATGCCTCGACGTGTACGTGCTCTCCTGAATGCTCGTGGGGGTTAGACGAAGTACTGAACTGTAATTTTACTGTCTGTAATCCCAGTCGTAATTTAACTTTTGTTTTTGTTAAAAAAAAATTTGGCTAATGTGCAAAATAAAGAGATACTTCTGGAAAACGTACAGAAGTTTAACACAGTACTGTCCATGAATTGAGTTCGATATCAGTTTACATCACTTTCAAGGATCAATTTATTTGTTTCGAAATGTCAAATGTGGTTTTTCTTTCTTTTAAAGGACACATTAACAAAATCTAGAGTAATTTCAACATAATTCCAATGAACTTTTGGTTCTAAGACATCTTGAAAAGTAAGTTCACCGCCAGAAAAAAATATTCCATATTAAATGCCAAGTCTGTATATATATATATACATACATACATATGGTGGAAAAAAAAAAGGAAACACCTGGGTAAATGAGGGACAACATGCAACGGCCTCCACACAAGTGTGGTCCACGTGTTAATTAAGCAAATAACATCTCAGCATGTTTAGGGTCATGCATAAAAATGCTGCACATAAATATGGCTTGCATGGCTGCAAGAGGAGGCCCCCCCAATGCCCCATCCACAGAGCATGTGTGGTCCCCCAATGGTTTGACGAGCATAACACTGATGTTGTCCATGTGTCATGGCCTTCTCAGTCACCAGATCTGAATCCAATCAAGCATTTATGAGACATTCTAGAACGCCTGAGACAGCGTTTTCCACCTCGAACAAACAGGTGTGAGTGATTGACTTTCTTGTGGAGGAATGATGCCGTATCTCTCCTGCAGAATTTGATGCTGGTGGACTCTATGCCACTGTCCATACAGGCCCTACTGGCCGCACGTTTTGGCCCAACATCCTAGTAAGTGACTTTGCATTGGTGTTTCCATTTTTCTTGTCACTATCTGTATATATATATATATTGTCCACCACCATTTTGTGAAAGACTTTGGCCAAAAACTTTCCCCAGTCAACCATAAATAATGTGTGAGCAATTGGAGCCATTACATAAGTAGAGAGCAGATTTTCTGTAAAATATTCACGAAATTGGATGATTGAAACGAAACACACCTTGCATTTCTCTTGCTTTCTTCATTGAAGCATTTCTGTAGTATTACAGGGTATAATTGAAAGGAAAACTTCAGAGTTGCAGCTGCTGCACGAAACGGCACACTGTTTTGGAGGGATTCACAGTTGGAAATCCATCTGCTGTTTGTTGCTGACCTATTGCTCAGACATTGCCCTACAATCATTAGTTTGGACATGTCTGCATGCAGTGCCATCTGCAGGTTATCATTGGCAATGGCGTAATCGCAAGGTTGTTCCGGTATGTTTTTGGTGTAGTGATACATTTCAATTTGAGATGAGATAATTTTATCTTTGGCCACCCACATTGTGGTTCCGGTAAGTCGAATCCTAAAGATTGACAACCTTTCAAACTGCTGTGTTAAATTATTGAAGTTATCTGCAAATATAACTTTTTCTATAAAGTGTTGCATATTTGGCAAGTATTAATCATCTGTAAAATAACTCAGAGACAGACGCCATTTTGGAGGAGGGCTCATGGCGGAGTGCCTTTTACGTATGTTTGTAGAGTTTTCAGCTGCAATCTCTCCACCTGAAGGTTGTGCCGGATCAACCCCTGCGGCCACCTCTGTACCTGAAGATTGACTTTGATTAAACTCTTGCTACTGCTGGGCCTGCATTGGGGCCTACTGTTGGGGCCTGCATTGGGGCCTACCGCTGGACCTGCATTGTGGCCTACTGCTGGGCCTGCATTGGGGCCTACATGTTGTTAATTAGCATCAAGCAAGCAATAAGCACAATTTAAAAAGTTTTTGGAATGACAAGGCCTGGGTTTGAAACGCCAACCTCTCAGATTTGGAGCGGACGCTCTAACTATTGGACCACTGAGTTTGAAAGTTTCTTGCATTTTTTTTTCTTTAATGGCTGCAGCAAAGAAAGTGCGAAGAACGTGAATTATTGGACCAGGTGAAATTGGAATAATAAAGTTATGACAATTATGCTGATCAGAAACTTTAGTGAAATTATCACCTAAGCAATTGGGAGATGTATTGTGTGTTATTTTATAAACATGGTTTAATTTTAGTTGAATTACTCCATTTCGACCATTTAATATCCCCACCTTACCTCGTTCTATGTGCACTCTGTGGGTCTTTGCAGTCTTATCCAGTATTTACCTTACCATTTAGTTTTGCATAATTTGGGGTTTTTCATTACCCTCGTCAGAGGAGAGGGTATCGCAGCTCGGTCCATTTGGTTGTTTGTCTGTCTCTGTCTGCCTGTCTGTTTGTCCGCACAGAACGTGAGTATGCTTTTCTCTGCAACCATTGATCCGATTGACATTTTCATTGTAGTGCGCCTCCTGAAAATTTAAAAAAAAAAAAATTATGACGTCATAGGTCACGTGGTACAGCCGCCATATTTGAAAAGGCTAAAAACCTTGCACCTCTATATCTCCGAAACCGCTTCATGGAAAAAATTGAAACATGGCTCCTTGTCAAGTACTCCCCGTCTGAAACGATGATGTCATCGGTGCCTTCATTATGACGTCAGCATTAGACAAGTAGAACGCTTGATCCGATCAGTTTTAAATTTATTGAGCGTGATCTGCACAATAATTGTATGAGAGAATTAAATTGATGACGTCATACGTCACGTGGTTCGGCCGGCATATTGGATTGAACATAAATCTCGGTTGTCAATAAACCACACAAACACAGCAGCTCATAAACACCACACAAAATACACCATTTAAACACGTCTTGGCGAGGGTCTGCAATCTGATTGCTCTTTCGTGTTACCTCCGTTTCTTTCTTGTCTGTCCATTTGTGAACAAAATATCTCAAAGTTGTGCACGGATTCTGCCGTAATTTGGCAGAAATCTAGCGTATGTGACAAGGACGAAATGATTAGATTTCGGTGAAGATCCGGATTCGGATCCGGCTACTAGAATTTTTAAAAGTGATTCTTCACCATTGGGAGATATGGCCAAAAACGATACATAGCAGGATATCTCAAAATGTTGTGGAAGGATTTGAACGAAACTTGGTGGACCGGTTGGGTGTCTGACAAGGAGGATTCAAATCGATTTTGGTGAAGATCTGAATATGCATTCGGATATGAGAATTATTTAATTTTTTAAGTTATGCTTCACCATTGGGGGATAGGACCAAAAAGAGACATAGATATCTCTAAAAGTTATGGATGGATTTGAACGAAACTTGTTGGACAGGTTGTGTGTGTGACGAGGAAGAATCGATTCAATGTTGGTGAAGATCCGGATCCGGATCCTGCTCGTTGAATTTTTTAGGTGATTCTTCACCATTGAGTGATATGGCCAACCAGGCGGAGGTATGCTCTCTACTGAGTGCCGTTATAGTTTTTATTCTGTGAAAGTGCAGAATACCAGCATGAGCTAGAATAGTCAAATGATATTGAGTAATAGCCAAAAACGATTTTTACACGATTTTTCGTTAAGAATCGGCTTGCCAATGTAGAAATTTGAGAGTAATCTCCATTTTTATTCAGGATAGAATTGACAATATGATCACCCGACAAGGGTTGATCAAAAGTTATTGCCAAACATTTAGCAAGAGTTACAATTAGCAGATTTGATTTTCGACCATTTAATGCATCTAAAAATTCATTAATATGTTTTATTTTCATCATATTCTTCAATTTACTCCAAGTTTCAAAAAGTATGGAATCAGTTTTACTCAAACGTAAAGGCAGTTTGATATTGATAAACCACTCTGTGCAAGATTCCAACTCCAAGCTCAGGGAGTTGGTTATAACATTGGTCTTTATCAAAAACCAAAAAATCAGTCATCAGTGTTACTAATTTGGATTGAACACTTATCTGCGGCGTGTCATTGACAACACACAAAAGTAACAAGAGCAATCGGAGATTGCAAACCCTCGCCAGGATGTATTTTCAGTGGTTTTAAGGCTTTTTTTGTTAAAACAAATATGGCGGCCGAACCACGTGACCGATGACGTCATAATTATTTTTTTCTAAATAATTTATTCCTAGATTATGCTCAATAAATTTCATCTTGATCCGATGAAGTTTTGTACTTGTCGAATTATGACGTCATAATGGAGGCACCTATGACATCATCATTAACATATTTTATTCCCCATGGAGAGTTCTTTTCAATGAGCCATGTCTAAATTCTTTCTATTCAGCGCTTTCGGAGATATAGAGGTACAAAGTTTTTCGGATTTTCCAATATGGCGGCCGAACCTTGTGACCGATGACGTCATAATTGTCATTAAAAAATTATACAGGTGGAGTTGCACCTATGGTGAAAATTTCCTGTCAATCGGACTAACGGTTGCAGAGAAAATCGTATTTATTCTGTGCGGACAAACAAACAGACAAACGGACTCAAATGCAATACCCTCTCCTCAGGCGAGGGTAATAATAGTCTAAACATACTATACCTTATGGTACCCCACAGGTTATCCCTCTGGGTTCACATTCAATTTTATTGGTATTAACTATTTGTTGCCTATTACTATAAGTTATGATTGAAACCACCCCACAGATCCAAAACTTTTTCCAAAGTATATCATCATTCACCGTATATCAAATGCTTTCTTGAGAGCCTGGGGGAACGTTTTTTGGTCATGAAAGATTAGTCAGTCGTTTGAACTTCAGAATGGGAGTAATGATCTGTCAAAATGTTTTGTCTAAACTAATGCGTGCACGCATTTCTTCAAAGTGAAGGTCTTCGCTCATATCCTCAGTAATTCATTTTTATTTGCGGAGGTTAATTGGTGTTAAACCTGACAATTCAAGATCGAATTTGGACTTACTGTAGTCATTTTTGGAATATATTGGCAGAATTCTGATTCTATGGGTTTTTTTTTTTGACAAGATCTGGACTCACGGAAGAGTGAGATGAAGAATGAGGGTGAAAAGGCAACAGACTGACAGCAGAGCAGCGTTGTCACATTTGGATTAAATAAACAAGGGAGTGAATTACAGCAAATGGGAGAGGAAGGAAGAAAACACAGTAACCTGGTAATTCAAGAGCATGTATAGTCAGATTCTTCTTCTTTTGTGTGTGTGTGTGTGTGTGTGTGTGTGTGTGCGTGTGTGTGTGTGTGTGTGTGTGTGTGTGTGTGTGTGTGTGTGTGTGTGTGTGTGTGTGTGTGTGTGTGCGCGCGTGCGCGCGCGCGTGTGCATGTGCTCTCTGTTGGTTTGCGTAGTTTATTTTTGTCCTCCATTTCTCCTTCTTTCTTTGTTTCTTTTTCTTTGTCTATGGAGGGATACATCTTGCAAATGGCTTTTGTAAGGTTCACCTGGCTGCATCTGGATGGGTTTTATCATGGTAGAGGATCAGCAGCCGAAACCCAAATCCTATCCAGATTCCTCCTCATGACTCGATCTTTGCCTCTCAGTGACGCCTGCTGCTCTAGTGCTTTAATTGGTCAGTTATTTGATTAAATCAGATTGGATTGTCACAAAACAAGACCGATGGTCTAACAACAGCGTAGCTGGGCTTGGACATGTCCCCCTGTCATGTGACCAGATCCTCAGCTCTGATTGGTGGACGTTTGTGAGGGACATACATAAATACACCGGATTGCTAAATGCTGCGCCACTATGTGTATTACACCCACGGGTGAGGGCTGGCACGGGGTTACCGTGCAGGGGTTTTGTTTTGCCTCGTTCTGCGTACGTCAACGTCTCGACCACAAGTCTCCCGCCCGACATTATTCACATCGCCAAATCCCAGGCAAGTCCTTTCGGGGACTCGCCCCAACAAAGTTGTGAAGTCCTGTCCCCTTTGCAAACAAGCGCATACTGCTGATTATAGTCATTTCCTCAGTGAATGTCCTAATCTCCCCAAACGAGATTGTCAGTATATTGCAAGAGCACGCCATGTGGCTGGCATACTGGAAGTGTCACAACGAGTTAGGAGACGTAACAAATGTCCATGTGGACAAAAGCATTGATGACATAAGTTACCCAGAACCGCCCACTACCCAACGTGTTCAGGTTCGCCAGTCTCCATATCTAGACACCTTCCATGGCCACCACACAACCTGAGTTACCATCGATAGTGGTGCCACCGTTAACCTGATTCGCGCGTCCACTGCAAGCAACATAGGAGCCAAGATTCAGAAGAGCGCACAGTCCGCTCATCAGGCAGATGGGTCCTCCCCGCTTCAAATTGTTGGTGAAACCAGACTTGCACTTACGCGCGATGGAAGGGAATTCCAATTTGAGGGCCTGTTTGTCGAGAATCTTGTCGTGGAGGTTCTAGCAGGAACACCTTTCATAGAGTGTAATGACATCTCGGTCCGCCCTGCTAGGCACCAAGTTATCCTGGGTGATGGCACCACTTACATGTATGGTTCTCAGGGAAAGAACCTGGATTGCTATACTGTACGCCGACCTCATGAACTACGTGCTCACACAAGTACTCTGTGGCCTGGAGAGTTTGTTGAAATCGTCCTCCCAAATTACATTTTGAATATGGACTCGGTGTTTGCACTTGAACCTCGCATGGATGCTCCTATTGCAAGGTCACTGCGATCCAGTGAACTCTGGCCTCCACCCAGTGTTATTCACAGCATCAGCTGGGAAGGTTCGGATCCCCAATTTAACCAACAAACCATGAGTTCTCAAACTACAGGAGCAGTTTTTCCAGATCTGCCCCATCTACATACCTGAGTATATCAAAGAACAATCAGGGGCTTATACTGAGACCAACCCCCTAAAGTAAGAAACACACCCATTTCACCCACAAAACACTCGACAACTGTCACCCTGGACCCTGACAACATGTTCATTCATGAAATGGGATCCAAGTTTTGCGCACTTGAGTCAGGTTCACCATGTGAAAAAATTATATTTCGTTCAAAATCATGGTAGATTAGCAAACCTATACATTTTTGGAAAGGTTATAGCATAAGGAAACTAAAAATCAATGTTTACATTTGGAGAGATACCTGTATGGCGGCCATTTTGGATTTTCAAAATGGCCACTGTAAAATACATATTTTGTTCTATTTCTGCCTCTAATTACCCTAAAAACTTTTTAAAATATACTAAACCTATATTTTCAGGGACAAGGAATCCAATGAAAGTATCAAATTGGTGCTATGGGGAATGGTAAGACACGAATCAAATGCCTAGGTCACACATAGGCGGATTTGTCGGCGACTACTGGCAACTGAAAAAATCGCCACCATCCGCCGACAATCGTAATGAAACCGTAATGGACGGTCGCCTGTAGTCGTGGTTATCCTCCCAAGGTCGGCTGCAGTCGGCAAGAGTCGCAAAGGGGCCAAAAAGTTTTTAAAATGTTTAAAAACGGCGCGCTCAGTCGCAATGGAAAAAAATCCGCCATGCTGTCGTGATGGAACCGCCATGCTGTCGTCGGTATCCGTAATAAGAGCGTAAAGCGGCCGCAACCCAGTCGCTCATAGTCTTCCGCAATCGCCCCACCAGCTAGCACGGCAGAGATGCGAATGCCATACGGCCTTCCTGCGGCATCTTCCCGACTACGGGCCGACACTGTTGCGGCTGCATATCGACTACAGAAGAACTGCCACGTCTCCCCTGCGGCTATGGGAGACTGACGACGACAGCAGTAGGACTAGTGGCGGCCGAGTTACAGCCATTGGCGACAAAGATACGACTGCCTGGCGACTGCATTATGACATACCACGATTCCATGGCAAGACAGGATGGTGTGAGGGTCTCCGTGGAGTGAGGTCCTGTGGTGCCGACAAGGATATGGCTTTATTGTTTGTACTTGGGACTTTTGGGAACTTTATTTTTGGGACTTTGGTCCTTTGGAAACTTTATTTATGGGACTTGGGACCAGTGGAAATAATTTGTTGGACTTTATTTCCATTCTCTTTCCCTGCGGAAAAGTTTGATTATTACATTACAATGATACATCTTTATTAACTTTCTTATTGTACATCAAACATCTTTATGCTTCATGTCATACATCATTGAAGTGAATAAAGTGAAATGTAAAATAGAGAAATAAAGATTTTAAAAGTTGTGTGAATCGTCTCCAATCGCCGGCGGTCTTATTGCAGTCTTGCGGACGCCGGAGTAAACCGCCACCCGGCCCCAATGCAGTCGCCGCGATCTGCCATCGGTCGTAATCTAGCCGCCAGACTGTCGCCACGCTGCCGCCGTGCATCCGCAATGCAGTCGTCGATCTTCGACAGTCGCCATCCCACTCGGGGCGTCGTCGCAATGCAGGCGCAATGTGGCCGCCTGCAGTCGCCATACTGCCGCCTGACCATATTTGACCGCCCGACATCGCCAGTAGTCGCCGAAAAATCTTGATCGCCGGTAGTCGCCAAAATATCCGCCTATGTGTGACCTAGGCAAAAGGTTTTGAATTGCAAAATACTGTCTTTATTTTCGCGATAAGTTGCATAATCAAATACAAGTTATCATTTTGTACAGGCAGTTAATAACATCAAAATGTGTCACAATAATTCATATCACCAAACATACACAGGCAGTCAGCAAAATCATATATACACATGCAGTCAGTATTTTTTTTTTTTTTTTTGTATATTGAATCGAGGCTCGTGAAAGAGCTAACATTGACTTCACAAACAAATCAACCAGACAAACAAGATATATAAAAAGAGGGAGCGGAAAACAAGATGGGGAGAGAAGGGGAAGCACACAAACACAACATTTGAGAGCAGGGAGATGTGTGGAAGGGAGAGGGCTTGGGGGGGAGGAGGCGTGGGAAGGGGGGGCGGGGCGGAGGGAGAAGTATAAAATACAAGGACACCAAGGACTTCCAGGACAGAAGTTGGTATTTCAAAAAAGTGGAATTGGGGTGAAATTAGCAGGGGTAGAAAAGATCAAGGTTTTGGATGGGGGAAGATAAGAGATGGTGAACAGCTGTTTTAAAGACCTGGAGGGTAGAGTGGGATTGAAGAGAGTGAGGGAGTTTGTTCCAGAGGTGGGAGAAAAGAGGAATGAAGGAGTGAAGGTGAGCAGATAACTTCACATCTACACAGGCAGTCAATGACAAAATATACACAGGCAGTCAATGACAAAATATACACAGGCAGTCAATGGCATCAAACATACACGATTACAGAATATGCCATTTAGAGTTCGTCATCACTGTCCTGTGTGTCGTATCCGACAATATAGTCCGCATCGTTTTCACAGTCCGTTCCACACAAGCAAAGGTCGGTGCAAGTTAAGTCATTTCTTCTGCATGAGCACCGCTGGGTTGAGCAATTGGCTTTACATTGACATCTGACTAACTCGACAATGGCCTGTGGAGCTGGTAGAACCTTGGTGGTGATAGGGAGTATATGGCCTTTCTCGTCCTGATGGTAGCCATGTTTGAGTGGGTCAAACAGCTGTTGCCACATGACAGTGGCTTGGCACGAAATTCTACTCTGTACTCGCACACGTTCAATGTGCTCCTCAAGTGCACCAGTTGTTGGAGGCAACTTGTTACTTTCTGCCAGATGTTTGCAAAACAGATGCCATCTTAGGTCAGGAATACTTGTGATCTGAATACCTTTTGGGCAATACGCTAAGCATACAAAGCTGGCCAATGTTTCTAATACCTCATGCGTTAGGTCACCATCCTCCGGTAGTTTCATCAGTGCTCTGACTACGTCCCTTTCAGCCTTGATGTAGTGTTGAAACCACTTCGTTTTACCCACTCCTGAGAATCGACCAACATTGTCTGCTCCAGTAAATGCGTGGAATATAGGTAATGCTGTTGCCTTTTCTCTTCCTAGCGCTCCACATTGGCCCGACCTCCACGGTTCCTGATACCATCGTCATCGATGTGTTTTTGCAGAGCTTGTCATAGGCTGCAATAGCTAGAACCAGGACGTCTGTATCCGGGGTGAAGAAGACTAACTGTGCTTCGGGACAACGCTGTGATGCTGCCGCTGCTAAGCTGATCATCAGTGTGTCAGCTTCCTCATGGTTGTTTGGGTCAAACTGCATGCTCCGGTTGCTTCTAGTGTGGCCTGCAGCTGACGTGATGATTAACTTTGGAGAGTTTGCGTTATACTTGAGTGTTGCCTCAGCAAGGTACACTGTTAGATCAGCTTTCGTCTTTTCATGAGATAGGAAGCGGCCCATTGGTATATGTTTGATGTTTGTATCATCCGCAATCTGGTATTGAACAGGGTCTTTGCCTTGTCGTCGTTTTTCTCTGGTTTTCTGTTTTAAGGAGTCTGCCTTGTACGTGTCGAAGACCAGGATAATCTCATCGGATCCTGCTGTCAAGGTCATGGGGCGGTCATTGAAATGCTGGCCGAGATCTTTGACTGTGGTGATTGTCGCTGGTTTCGTTGTCATCTTCTGGACGAGCACCATTCCATCAAGAACAGCGATTCTCTGACTCGTAGATGGTCCTGGAAATGGAGTTACTGCATCGGCAGTATCATCAGTCTGTTCTGTTGATTCTGCTGCTTGTGCATCAGTATGATTTTCATTCCTTTTACTGAAGTTCTCGAGGCTATGGATCAGCTTTGACTTATCACTGCATGGAAGGATCGAGCCATCAGGTGCAAACAGTGCTCTGGGGGTAAGAGTGAACTCATAGTTCCCAATCGCATTCTTCTGATCGATGTCACGGCTTGATGTGGCTGGTACCATCAACCGACCATACCAGTCTTTCGTTTCTTTCAGATCGACTGACTGGTCACGGATCTTGACTGTTTGCTTTTTGTTTCCTGACATGTACATTTTGTTATTCTGCTTCTTGACTGGTGCCCACAAACTGACATCTCCATTGATGCGTTCTGCAACGTAATCCACATAGAGCTTCTGGCCGGTGTCGTCGATATTCAGAATCTGTGGGACATACTCTTGTGGAACATATGCCTGTGTGATGAAGTTGTAGAGCTGGTCACCTTCAGCAGCGAATGGATTGCCATGACTCAGTATGGCAGCCTTTATCCGGTCAACATTTTCACGTATCTACAATATTGGTGTCTACAATTGGTGACCAATAGAGGTGTCTACAATATTGATCAACTCAATCAAGCATGGCATCTGCATTGGTAGGTCTGCCGTCGTGGGCCTGGCTTGGTTTCTGACATCATCCCTGAGGACACGAAACACATGATTCGTCCAGCACAGCTTGTGGTATCTCACATCGATTGCATGGGCATCACTTGGTGAGATTGCATTGTTTAACCTTGTCATCAGCACCGGGTCTTGGGTAATTTGTATCGCTTGCATAAGTGCATTCCCAGAGTTTCCGGTTCGGACAGTGAAGAGACGCTGGCCATCATCCACTTGACAGAAGAAACATTGATCTTTCGACAAAGGTTCTGTTGCAGATCGTGTGAATGTCGTTGATGTGGTTGGTGTGTTTGCTTCCATTTCTGAGCTTGTTCTCTTATGGCCACGTTTTTTGACAGCATACCTTCCTGTGTACATGGAATGTTCAAAGCGTTCCCTGGCGCGCTGCAAGGATATCTGATTAGTGGCGTCAGAATAGCAGCTTCGATGCCACGTTGTTTTCGCTTCGAGCATCGTTTGTTTTGTGCAGTCCTGGAGACGTCTTTGGATAGCAACATATTCTCCATCCTGTAGGCTGGCTCTGTCGGCCACTATGTCCAGTAACTTCTGGTCGGATTCTGTCCTGGGATTTAGAACAACTGTCCCTTTGTTAGTGTTTTTCTCCTGGCAAATGATGCACAGTTTCCAGTCTACAGACTCCTTGGACGTGCCCAAAGACAACTTGCTTCCATCAGGATCTTCACTCATGATGAGTTATGCACTGAAAATACACAAGAAGAACAACCACCAGTCCACCATAAACACCTCCACCAAGATAGTTAATATGTAAAATAAATATATTAACGGAATTTTTTTTGTATCAATGGCTGCTCCCTGGATGCATATTTCCTGAAAAAAGAAAGAACTGTTACATTCAGAAGTCTGATTATGTCACCAATGGATTCCTTGTACCTGAAAACATAGGCTTAGTATATTTTAAAAAGTTTTTAGGGTAATTAGAGGCAGAAAGAGCAAAATATGTATTTTTATGGCGGCCATTTTGAAAATCCAAAATGGCGGCCATACAGGTATCACCGCAAATGTAAACATTGATTTTCAGATTTTCGATGTAATAACGTTTCCAAAAATGTATAGGTTTGCTAATCTACCATGATTTTGAACGAAAAAACATAGTGAACCTGACTACTTGTGGAAGAATATGATGAAGTGTTTGACCCAGTCTTCCAAGGTGACAACGGCACTGCAGGTCCCTTCAAGGCTGTTGTTAACATGGGCCCGGTTCAGCCCCCACAGCGCAAAGGCCGGTTGCCACAGTATGCACATGATAAATTATGCAAACTGCAACACAAGTTTGATGACTTGGAAAAACCTGGAGTCTTTGCCTGCTCGGAAGACATGGGGATCACCGTAGAGTACCTGAGTCCCTCATTCTTGATCAAGAAGCCCAATGGTGGGTTTCGTTTGGTCACGGCCTTTGCTGACGTGGACCGGAACAGTAAGCCCCAACCCTCTCTTATGCCTAATGTCAAGTCCATCCTCCGCAAGGTTGCGCAGTGGAAGTACCTTATTACGACCGACCTTCCGAGTGCCTTCTATTAAATCCCATTATCCTGCAAGTCCATGAAGTACTGCAGTGTGGCCACACCCTTTCGTGGGATACGTGTGTATAACAGATCCACAATGGGAATGCCTGGATCAGAAACAGATCTCGAAGAACTCTCATGCCACGTCCTTGGTGATCTCTTGGAGAAGGGAACCGGCCCCAAGCTCGCTGACGACCTCTATTGTGGTGGTAGCACACTGGATGAGCTTCTCCAAAACTGGCGAATGGTTTTGCATGCCCTGTATAAATGTCGACTCCACCCTACCGCTCCCCTTCCCTCTTCCCTCTTCCCCCTCCCGCTCCCTTTCCCCCTTTCCCCCTTCCCCTCCCCCTCCCCTTCCCCCCCCCTTCCCCCTCCACCCTCTCCCCCCCTTCCCCCTCCCTTCCCCTCCCCTCCCCTTCCCCTCCCCTCTCCCTCCCCTCCCCCTCCCTTTCCCCCCTCTCCATTCCCTTCCCCCTCCCCTTCCCCCACCTCCCCCCTCCCCTTCCACCCCCTCCCCTCCTCCTCCCCCCTCTCCTCCTCTCCCCCCCGTTCCCCTCCCCTCCCCTTCCCCCTCCCCTCCCCCGCATCGTCCTGCATCCTCACAACAACAGCACGATTCATACTCAGCATGTCCATTTCCGTTCCGTGCCGCGGTTGAGGAATGAGGAGACACACAAGTGGGCCGGAGTTGCATATATTCCAGAAAACATTAGAGAGCCTAGGTTGTGGTGGTTTGGGCACCTGATGAGAAGAAATGGTGAAGAACCGATCAGAAAAGTATGGAATCTGGAACACGTTCAAAACAAACGAGATCCGCGAAGCGAGTTGGTTGAGTCGTGCTAACCAATATGGCGACACGGCGGCTACTCTTTTCACGGAGTATGAGCGTTCTATATATTTTCAAATCAGTGCGCCAGACTCGCTCACGTATTTGATTTGTGGCATTGACATGGCCATTGGGCCTTCACGGTGTAATTTGTGCGAGGCTTTTGTCCGAGTGAGCTTGAGTCGAGAGGGCGAATGTACGGGTTGGGAATGTACGGGTCTCCCTTCCCCCGCCCGGCAACGCCGGTACTGGAGGGCATCACAGGATCGGTGAGTCTCCAAATCCGCTTCGTGCTGTTGTTGCGAAGATGCAGGACGATGTCGCGATTGTTGTGCTGCTCTCCTCCCATGAGAACTGCAACGTCATTGTTGACTGGCCGTCCCCTTCCTCCCCTCCACCTCGCCCTCCCCCTCTCCCTCCCCTCCCCCCTTCCCCTCCCCCCCTTCCCCCTCCCTTCCCCCTCCACCCTACCCCCTCCCCTTCCCTCCTCCCCCTCCCTTTCCCCCTTCCCCTAACCTTCTCCCTCCCTTCCCCCTCCACCCTACCCCCTGCCCTCCCCCCTGCCCCTCCCCTCCCCCTCCCCTCCCCTCCCCTCCCCTCGCCCTCCCTTTCCCCCCTCCCCCTCCCTTTCCCCCCTCCCCCTTCCCTTCCCCCTTCCCTTCCCCCACCTCCCCCTCCCCCTACCCCCTCCCCCTCCCCCTCCCCTTCCCCTTACCCCTCCCCCCTCCCCCCCGTTCCCCTCCCCTCCCCTTCCCCCTCCCCTCCCCCACCCGGCAATGCCGGGTACTTCTGCTAGTATTAAATAAATGAATATAAATAAATATGAAATAAATAAATATTATTTAACTTTTAAATGAAATACATATTAATATAAATAAATATCATTAATAAATATTAAAATATGAAATAAATAAATATAAGTAAATATGAAATAAATATTATTTAACTTTTTAATGAAATACATATTAATATGAATAAATATCATTAATAAATATAAAAATATTAAATATATAAATATAAGTAAATATGAAATAAATAAATATTATTGAACTTTTAAATGAAATACATATTAATATAAATAAATATCATTAATAAATATGAAAATATGAAATAAATAAATATAAGTAAATATGAAATAAATAAATATAATTTAACTTATAAATGAAATATCTCTGTATTCTAGATTCACACATCCTGCAAATGTTACTATTTTTGGGGCTTTAATGGAAGGGCAGGCCTGTAGGTCACAATACAAAGCGGCATCGCTTTGAGTCTCCCATGGCACCCCTGCAGCATATTTTCATTGTATGCTCACGTTTGCCGTTTCATGTCTCGGCTTTCGCAGTCAGCCCTGGCCCCCTGAGCAGCCAATCACAGTCCCGGCCTGGATTCACACCCCTGCCACACCCCCTTTCTCTGCTCAGAGCCTTAGTCCCCCGATGCAAGTATGACTCATCCATAGTAGCGTGCACAAAATGAGTCACGTCAGCTGTGACGTCACAAAGGGCAAAATCTTTGTCTCAAACTGTTTTATTAACCAGTTGTTCTCCGATTTCCCACGAGTTTGTCTCAGAATTGTCAACTATCGGAGGTTATTGGAGCATTTCTTGTAATAGACAATTTCCAATCAGTACCTTTTATCAGATTAATCAAACGATGTCAAGCTGCATGGGATTGTACAAATCTGTGTTAAATTTTCTCTTTTATAGCCTCCATCTTTATTAAAGAACAATGATCACAATTGACATACAAATGTTCACGATTAAGACATGATTTTAACTTCCACATTGTTTCATGCTAGTACAGTTTTTGGTATTTTAACGTTGTATGAGTTGCATCGGCGGAGGCGTTATGCTTTCAGGTTGTCCATCTGTCCGTCTGTGATAGGTTTTCGTTACTGCGATAACTTGAGAACTGCTGAAGAGATCTAAGTTAAACTTGGTGTAGGTATGTATAATCAGGTAAAGATTAACTTTTTAGATTTTGGGGTCAAAAGACCAAAGGTCAGAGGTCATGTTAGGTAAAAATCCTGTTATCACCATAATTTGCGAACCAGTGATGGGATGATTTTGACCAAAGTTGGTACAAGTATGTATTATGATGCAAAGATTAACTCATTTGGTTTTGGAGTCAAGTGGGCAAAGGTCAAAGTCTGCAATAGGTTTATAACTTTAGAACAGTTGAATGGATCTAAATCAAACTAGGTACAGGTATGTATAATGGTGTAAACTTGAACTGATTACATTTGGGGTCAAGACGTCAAAGGTCAGAGGTTATGTTAAATAAAAAATATGTTTTTGTATTAAAATTACAACTTGTGGACCAGTGATGGGATTTTGACCAAACTTGGTACAAATATATATTATGATGCAAAGATGAACTGATTCGATTTTGGCATCAAGAGGTCGGAGGTCATGTCAGGTAAAAAGGTGACACTTGAGAACAGCTGAAGGGATTTAAATCAAACTTCGTACAAGTATGTATAATGATGTAATAAGGTGGGGGGAGGCATATCGATCGACGTCACGATGATGAAGTGGCATTCTAGTTGTACCATACTCTTTACAGCATGTCGATGCTGCTGAAGCAGTTTCTTGGCAAGGGTTATTCTGGGTGCTTTGCTATTGCCTTTCACAACCTCATTGCGTTGTTTGTCCATGCTTTATCCTCTTAAATACTGGGCATCAAGCAAGGAAGCAGCACACACCATTTTTTAAAGTCTCGTTATGACTCGGCCAGGGTTAATGAGTGTCCAACCTCCCAGACTCAGAGCGGACACTCACCATGATTCCACCAAGTCTGGTTGGATGGATTTAGAAGGAAATAATTCCACGGTGATATACGAGATGGAACGTCTATCTATATCTTTAGATTTCAGAAGGTTACAACCCTAAAAGCAAAAAAAGTGAAATATCAGGAATTGCTGGGAGTGAAACTTTGCTCGAGCAATAAGTGGGAGTTTGTAAGCTGGAGCAATCTCTTCCTCGACTATGGAACCTCTATAACCATGTAGATTTCGGAGTGCTATTCAAAGAAACCAGCACAGTGCATTCTTACCAACTGTGATGTCAAACCTCCTGTAACAATCGTTCCATTCTTGCTCCGCCAACTATTTCTTCGAAGCATGCCACGAGACTTCTGTAATACATATGGGCCCTGCAAGTAAAAAAGGCTAGTACAGCTGTCTTGTTACACCGTTGCCAATATTATGGTACAGTTTGATTCAATAATCTTTGAAAAGATCATTTTACTTGAGATTTTTTTTTCAAGTATATTGGTTGGTCTTGTGTGTTGTTACTTGGCAAAAAATGTTTTTTTTAACAAGTATGTTGATCACTCCGGTTTGTATGTTTGTTTGTCTGTCCGCTCACTTACCTACAGGTCACAATTTCAAACCGATCTTCACGAAACATCACCAAATGGTAGAGTTCGTGGTCCGACAAAATCCTATATATTTTGAGGTCAAAAGGTTCAAAAGGACTTGGAATTTGAATGGGATTTTTATGTCAGCGAACTGAATTCAACCACCAACTATTTTTGAGATCAACATTGGCCAAAAGATCAACATTGGCCAAATTTCTGAAATCCTCAATTTTCATCTGATTGACTTGAAATTTGAATAGGATTTACATATCGGCAAACTGAATTCAACCACCAACTATTTTGGAGATCAACATAGGTCAAAAGATCAACATCGGCCAAAAGCTCAACAACCTCTTCAAATTTTTTAAATCCTCGATTTTTATCCGATCGACATGAAATTTGAATGGGATTAACATATCAGCAAACTGAATTCAACCACCAATTATTTTTGAAGTCATCAAAGGCCAACAGCTTGTTTTAGGGATTTTGCAAGTATCATGCTATGCACAACATATTTCTTGTATTATTTGTTCATTTTCTTTGGCTAGGTGCCTCATCCACATGTAATACATGTCTTTCCTCTTGGTGTTCTTCGGTGTTGATTCTTGTAACTGTTGTCCTGTTGGTTTAGATGATATGTAGTAATATTGTATACTGGGTTGGCCTTATTGGTTGTTTGACTCCTGATGCTGGAACCCCATGTTAGCATCCCTTATTTTAAAAAACCCAAATTGTGTCATTATGTTGTTCATTGCTTATCATACTAGAATAAGGCAATTGCATGGATGCACGTATCTATGTACAGTATGTCTGATCATTATAGAATCGAAAATGGCTGGGCCAATAGCAAATAAATTTTGCCTATGTGCTCGGGGTACCCATAGCCAGGTCATGGACATTAAATAATCCACCACTCTGGGGAGGAGGGGAGGAGGACAGAAAAAGATGCCTGGGCCCAAATCTATATGAACCTGAGACGGAGGATTGAAGTAAGTAGAATGAGCACAAAAAAGACACAGGAATGAGAATTCATTGCGAAGAACCATCGAACCATACAGAGAACAGAACATAAATATGTGGCAGCACAGATTATAATCTGGAATGATTACTTAGCTTTGGGGAAGCAGATATATCAGAGGACCATGATAAGCAACCACGACCAGGTAACTGGAAAAATAAGTTAATTCGGTAGTGACATTTATGATTAGCTTTCTCCAAACATCCACATCCTGCGTTGCTCCCCGAAAGCCTGGCAAAGACAACTTGGTTACATCCTTTACCCCATGCACCAGGCACATGCAAAGGCTGCCTCTTCCTCTTCTTCCCTCAACTACACCCAGCATGGTTGACTTCTCCAGACTTTCCTTTTCTGCATGCATGATGTGTCCAAAGTATGACTATTTTCTGTTTTAACATCAGTGTTTCTAATGTACATGGTGGTCTAACTTATTCAATCAGTGATTTGTTTGTTCTTCTTGCAATCCATGGAATTTTAAACATTCCTCTCCAAAACCACATTTCAAAAATGTCAATCTTCTTCATTTCTTTATTTTTCACTGTCCATGACTCACATCCAACTGGAAGTACCAGGTCATTCACCAACCTCCTCTTGGTTTGTTTTGTCATATCTTTTTCTTTCCAGATCTTTGTCAATCCTGACCTTGCTCTTTTCCCCAACAATAATCGTCTGTCCATTTCTTCTCCACATTCTCCACTCACTTCAATCATAGAACCCAGGAAGATGAAACTCTACACTATTTCCACCTGATCATCTCCCAATCTGAACACATCAAACTTCTCACTTGACAATATATATATATTTTTTTAGGGTTAAATAAAGACCAGCTTTTTGTCCCCCGTTGCACCGCGGAGCGAAAGGGGGACTATAGTCCATGAGCGAGATAAAATTTGACTACCAAAAAAGAGGGCAAATCGCCACTATATTTTTCAGTTAGCCTTACATATTGCCTGTATGAAAAAATGTGATGGACATTTGAATTGGGTAGCTATCCCCATTTTGGCCACCATTTTCATATTTCATCAATTTTCATATCTCAAATTTGGCCCGTAACTTTTAATCGGCTGGTCTGAGGCACATGCACCCTACATAAGATATTGTTGCGGACGCGGTTAAAGATGTTATTTACCGAGCGGTTGGTATTACCGCGACCGAACAGTTATTCCCCGACTAATACCCGATTTGCCCCAAACTTTGGCCGGATCGCGCCACCGCTATTCAATCGGGAAAACTCTAAAGCGACCGAATACAAAGAGGAAAAGGAATAAGACGAGGAGACGTACAGAAGAGTAATTGGATTTATTATTTACACATATAATCAAGAAGAAAGTAGTCATGTTTATTTACAGATGAGATTAGATACACAGTGCAACGCTAGCTTACCTACAGTCTTAACCCAAGGACAGAACAAACACGGACAGACTTACGCGGGGAATGATGATAGGGATGGCAGGTGATGGATGGCTTGCGGGATAGGGAGGTCCAACTGGTCCTGCAGCTGATCGACTCGTGGGCAGCCGCCGCTTCTTCGCGGCCCTGCTCTAAACTGCCGTCCAGGCCTCACGCTGCTGTGGCTGCAGTTTCGGTGGCTCCAGCTGCAGCAAATGCAGTTTCAGTGGCTCGAGCTGCAGCAAGTGCAGTTTCGGTGGCTCGAGCTGCAGTGAGTGCAGTTTCGGTGGCTCGAGCTGCAGTTCAACCCTGGACTTCTTTCGCAGTTTCTCTGTCGTCAAAGCTCATCTCCCTTGTCTCCGCTTGGGAAACGCCCTGCCGTGGGTTATATAGGCCCCACCCCTCCACCTTCGCGAACCTCCTCGATGTTTCTTTCCACACCCTCTCCAAGTCCAACCCCTTGTTCGTGGTTGGTTGAGTGGGGCTGACTCACTCCTCCCCTCTATGGCGAGGTGGGGACCCGCCTTTCTTCCCCAACCCTGCCTCGTGGTCAATGGCGGCAATTGGAGCGGAGGTAGTTTCCAATCGACAAAAAGGGGGAATGGAGGTTTTGGGAATGGGAATGAAGGGAATCTATCTCTTTCACTTGGTGCAATGGAGTACTTCTATTAATGGGAGACACAGCCTTACCCTAAAACACAGAATAAGATATAACTATCGAACAGGGGTATTCTATGATTGGCTGACGTGTATGCTTGTGGACTAATTATGGGACGCCCTTTTGACCTTTACACAGCTCCGGAGGCAGGAGGCGCAGACTCGAGCAATATTCATCACCAATTTACCACAATACAACACAATCAAAAAAATACAGTCCTCATATCCGCAACACTGCACCCTCCTCCTCTTAGGCACGACCCGGGCCTACAACTTTTTATTTAGTGTGACACGTAGGTGTAGTTCCCTCTACTTTTAACCTGACCCTGAGTGCGACAGTTTTTAAAACATAAATAAATGTGTCCCGCTGCTCCATTGCACCCTGCCTAACAGACTTACGCCCACAGTTAACCGAATTGCGGAATGGTCTTCAAACTACACACTGACGGTGGGGAGCATTATTTACAATGACTCTGCTTTTATTTACAAAACTAACCCAGGACCTGTAATTGTTCTTTCTGGAGGGGGAGACAGTCTGCTCTGCATCAATGCACCATGAAAGCACCCAAAAACGCACCAATACAAGCACCCTCAAGCACCAATCAGTGCAGTCATCATAGTTCATCAGTGTTCAATGCATGTTCAATAATAAAAATAAATCAACAACCCCTAACCCTGCAGGTGGTCTCTTCCTCTTCGGCTCCCTCTGCTGGTTATTATTATTGTCTTCCAGTTGTTGTCATTCTTTCATTGTCTTACTGGCGGCCTATTTGCAATAAAAGAATGCACCCTATGTGTCCGTTTTATTTATTTTATTTATGGCCCACAGGGCCGACTACGTGTGGTTCACCTGTGGGGCATCGGTGCCCTGTGGCCAAGGTCCGCCAGCAAGATTTCGGGCCCGCATGGCCGGTTCCAGCAGAGGGGCCATGCCCCAACCCATGGGGTCCCTAAGTGGTGCTCGGCCACAGACATGTGGTCCATAATGTGGTGCATCGATGCAGACAGCTGGTTCTGAGAGTGCCGGGCGCACAATGGCCGACTCACGCATGCTCCCCTCGGCGCCCAATGGCGCACAGGTCATGTGGGAGACGAGAGAGAAAAATGAGCGAGGGGTAAGGTCACAAGGGTACACATCAATAAGGCAATGCAAGGCGAAATGCGTACGGAGGGCGAAGTGAGAAAGCTCGTCCCTACCGTACGTCACCCCCCTGTCACCTACACTACCCTTGCCCTTACCCCATATGTACAAAATCTACA
Organism: Myxine glutinosa; assembly: GCF_964187855.1. Classification (NCBI taxonomy): domain Eukaryota; kingdom Metazoa; phylum Chordata; class Myxini; order Myxiniformes; family Myxinidae; genus Myxine; species Myxine glutinosa. The sequence continues at coordinate 118,583,583 of NC_136271.1, forward strand.
CATTACCAATCCGTCGCTACTGTCACGTCTCCCCATATTTCCTCTATACCAAATTCGTCACCACAATCCCTCTAACCAAAATTTGCCATCACCCAATTCATCATCAATCCTCATAAGGAGGAAGAGATGGAACAACAAAGCACAATGTCACACCCACGTCATGATGCGTCTCACAATCCAAAACATTTGCACATAAAAAATAATTAAACATGGCATGGTGCGGAGTACCTGTCACCTCAGGTGAGTGGATGCAGATGGTGCGAGGAGACTTCTTCATCCTAACTATCCTCTAAATGACTTTACCACACGTTACACTACCCTTGGTCTTTCCCTGCCAATCCATTGGCCAACTTACACTATGGGTTCTAATAACCAATTCCCATTGACCAAACTGTGGTGCTTCTCAATTTGGGGTCTCACTCCCCCGATTCATCTCCCGGTGCCCTTGCACAATTTCTGGGCTGTGACGTGTAGCTCTCCCAGCAGGTCTACCCACCTGCACACCTCCACCACTGCAGTTGCCACCCGAGCTTACCTAGCTCCTCACCCTAACCTAACTAACTGGGGAAGGCCCCTCCTGGCTCTGTCACCCCACTCGGTGCCCTCTGGCACTGGGCTACCCGGGTCCGTCCTCCGGATCCTTGGGCCCCATCCACAACAACTACTACTGGCTCCCAGAGCCCACCTGCGGCCTCACCTGGCCGACATCCTCACAGTGGTGGAGTGCCCAAACCAACTACACACACTAACAGGCTACACGCCCAGCCATTTCCACAACACTAATGCACCCATCCAATCACCATTCTTCCACCCGCACCACAGATGCCAATATCCAACCACAATTTACCTATACCCTCTACCTAACACTTACACTACCCGCCCCGGGTATCCGTGAGGGGGGTCCACTCTTCCCCCATTCACACCTTCGCACCATCCACTCCACTCCACAATTTCCACCATACTCACTCCACGACCATCCATTCCAATCCTCCATATACTCCACACTCCATGTATTCCATACACCTGTTCCTCATACCTGTTGTTGCACACCTGTGCAATCACACCTGGTGCCACCTGCACCCTCCTCCTCTTCCTGGACCAGTTGGTCAACACGATACACATCACTATCACTCCTACTCATACACTGCTCCATCCACCTGTTCAGTTGCACACCTGTGCAATCACACCTGTTCCTTATACACTTCCAACCCTCAAACACACGGCGTCATCTCATCTAACTACCTGTTGCCCTGCTAACTTAGTGCTCCCTGTCTTCCCTTTAAACTAAGCACATAACACGTCATTATCATCCACACTAATCTACCTGCGTCCCCACTACAGGTATCCTTGTCACTAACTAATCTTAACGTTACCTAATGTCATCTTCTAGGTCCCTACACACAATATCCTAACCCACCCGGGCTAGTTTTCACTGCCATCAACCCCATAAACTAGTGCTCCTTTGCCCCCCCCTCTGTGAGGGATGACAGAGTTGCCATCCCACCACATGGGGGACGTTCCCACTATCATCCCCCCCAGTCCTCTGACGCTACGAGCCCCCGTCGCAAGAGGTACTGGGTCCTGCCTCGGCATCTAGAGCCGAGGCGATCCATGAGGGCGCCTGCTCGCCGGCATAAGGTCTTATCCGGTCGGCATGGACGATCCGAGGGGGGGCCCGTGGCCCCATTTTGATCTTAATGACCACGTCACAGATTTGCGACAGGACGACTCCCGGGCCTTGCCAGGGGGAGGTGAGTTTTGGGCACCTGCCCTTCCGCCTCTGGGGATTAAAGAACCAAATCTTCATCCCCGGAGCGTATTGACTCCCCTGGCTCCGGTCGTCGTACCTGCGCTTCATCTTGGCCCCCGCCAGATGGAGCTGGCGGCGGGCGAAGGCATGGACCCGCTCCATGCCTTCCTCCAAGTGACGTGCGTAACCCTCCCTCGGCGGTGTATCCGTGGTGTCTGGCACGGGACCGCATAGCAAGTCGGCGGGAGCCCGTAACTCCCGCCCATACATAAGCAACGCTGGACTGCATGCGGTGGCCCCGTGCTGGCTAGTTCGGTAGGCCATCAACAGGTACGGGAGATGTTCGTCCCAGTCATCCTGACGGGTGGTGGTGAACAATGCCAGTTGTTGGATCAATGTTCGATTGAACCTTTCCACCATCCCGTCAGATTGTGGCCGCAAGGGCGTGGTCCTGGTTTTCCGAATTGACAGGAGTCTACACACATCTTTTAGCAATTGACTTTCAAAATTTCGACCCTGATCGGTGTGCAGCTCCTGTGGAATCCCGTGCCGACATACAAATCCTTCTACGAAGGCCTGCGCCACAACCCCGGCTTCTTGGTTGGGGAGGGCATAGGCCTCCGGCCACTTGGTGAAATAGTCCATTACAACGAGGATATACTTATTACCTTGGCGGGTGCGGGGCAGCGGTCCTAGAATATCCATAGCCACCTGCTCAAGGGGGGCCCCCACCTGATGTAATTGAAGGGGGGCCCTCATCCTCCGTGCTGGTCCCTTTTTGGCAGAACAGGCGTCGCATCTCCGACACCAGTCCTGTATGTCGCGCCCCATATTCACCCAATAGAACCTCCGGCGGACCCGAGATATTGTCTTTGTCCTGCCCAAATGGCCGCCGGAGCGGGTACCATGCACCTGTTGTAATATGACGTTCTTGAATTTGTCAGGGACTATCACCAGCCAGGAAGTTCTATCAGAGGGAACCTCCACCCACTTGCGATATAAGATGTTGCCTTTCAACTCCAGGGTCTGCCACTGAGCCCAATACGCCTTTGTTTGCGCCCCGAGGGGGGTGACCTCTTCCCCCTTTGGTCTTTGCCCCAATTTGACCCAATTGAACACCGGCCCCAGGACAGGATCCTCCTGCTGGGCCGTGCTCCAAGCCAATTCTCCAAATTCCTCGTCCGCGGTTAGTGGCAAAATTGGCCCTCTCACCCGGGTTGCCCGGACGACGAGAATCGGGGCAGAGTCGCCCAATTGTTCCCTCTCCTCGTGTCTCGCACAAAATTTGCAGTTTTCCCCCAGACAAGGACGCCGAGAGAGTGCGTCCGCATTACCATGGGCCTTCCCGGCCCTATGGGTCACATTGAAATCGTACTGCTGCAACTTTTCCAACCACCTTGCAATTTGGCCCTCCGGTTCCTTGAACCGAAGGAGCCATTGCAGGGAGGAATGGTCAGTTCGAACCGAAAATTTCCGCCCGTACAGGTACGGGTGGAAATGGTTCATGGCAGCCAGCATAGCCAATAACTCTTTGCGAGTGACACAATAATTTCGCTCGGGCCTACTTAAGGCCCGACTATAGTAACCAATCACTCTCTCCACGCCCTCCTGTGTCTGAGACAAAACTGCGCCCAATCCTTCCTGGCTCGCATCCGTGTCCAGGGTAAATGCCCCGTTGCTAGTGGGGTAACCTAGAAGGGGTGCGGATGTTAGACACCCCTTCAATTTTTGGAAGGCCTCGTGGCACTCCCGTGTCCAATTAAATCGCGTCCCCTTCTCCGTAAGCCGGTGGAGGGGACGGGCCAACTCCGCAAATTTTGCCACAAAGCGCCGGTAGTAGGAGCAGAGTCCCAAAAATCCCCACACCTCTTTGATGGTACGTGGTGCGGGCCACTCCTCTACCGCTTTAATTTTGTCTGGGTCCGTTTTTACCCCCTCGCGGCCGATCACGTGACCTAGATAGGCCACCTCTCTTGCAAACAAAGTGCACTTACTCGGGTTCAGCTTTAACCCTGCCTGTCTGAGGCACCCGAACACCTGGTCCAAATTAGCTACTGCCTGGGGGAACGTTTTGGCATGTACTAGGACGTCATCCAGGTACACCAGGCATGATTGCCATGGCATGCCGCCTAGTACATGTTCCATCAATCTTTCAAAGGTGGCGGGGGCGTTACACAAACCAAACGGCATCACAGTAAACTGATACACCCCTTCAATTTTTGGAAGGCCTCGTGGCACTCCCGTGTCCAATTAAATTGTTCCCTCTGTTCGCCGGAGCGGGTACCATGGCCTGCCTGCGCCACGGCCTGCCTTCCCTGCCCTATCCATCTCCACCTGCCAATACCCACTCTTGAGGTCCAAAGTTGAGAACCAATTTGAGCCCGCAACGGCATCGAGGGTGTCATCAATCCTTGGCAGGGGATATGAGTCCTTGAGTGTCACGTTGTTTAGCTGGCGATAGTCCACGCAGAACCGCGTGGTCCCATCCTTCTTTTTGACCAGCACAACAGGTGACATCCAAGGACTTCCCGAGGGCTCGATCACATCTGCGTCGAGCATTTTTTCAACCTGCTCGTCAGCTTCCGCCCTCTTGCTCCAAGGGAGCCGTCGGGCGGCCTGACGAATAGGCCGGGCCTCACCGGTGTGGATCTGATGTTTCACCAGGCCCGTACGTCCAATATCCTCGGTGGACAAGGAGAAGAGGTCCAAATGGGACCCAACCAGTTTGTGTAAGGCCTCCCTCTGGGTACCTCCCAACTCTACGCTACTACGATTTACCATCTCGCAAATGGGATCGGGCCAATTCCTAGTATTTATTGAAGGCTCCCCCTGGGGCCGGCTCGGCTGGACGTTCTCGCCCCTCACTGACGCGACTTCTCTAACTGGGGTGCAGCCAGCTATCTTCGTGCCCCTTACTATAGTGCGTGGTTCTGTGCTAATATTAATTACTCGGACGGCCACTACCGGCCCGTCCGTTTTTACAAGGGTGCGGCCCACGATTAAACCAGATATGGATCGCGCTGCCACCGGTTCGACCAGGCCGCAGGATTCCTGCCATGTCGGGCGGGCTGACCATCGGGCCGGTACTATGGCCTCGGCCCCCGGAGGGATGGTCACGGTCTCAGGAGCCTCCAGCTCCACCCTCTCGGCCGTGCTCACCCCCTCCAATGGTAGCTCTTCCACCCCCCATTGCAGGATCCCCCGGCCCAAGTCGATTTTACAACCGCCGGCAGTCAACAAATCCAACCCTATTAAGCACGGGTCGCACACCCCCGCCACCCAAACCTCTATCTCTTGCTTTACCGATCCCAACTTGAGGGTCACAAAACCACGCCCTATGATCGGAGCCGTTGCCCCGGTAGCCAGCTGCAAGCTATGATTTTCCAGACGCTGGATTTTACCCCAGCCGTCTGCATTCGAATTAAGGACCACGGGGCTGATGATCGTGGCGCTGGCTCCCGTGTCCACCACGGCGTCTACCCCCACGCCGGCAATTTTGCACCGAATTGTCAAACTACCTGTTCCAATTTGGCCACAATGAATGACCTGTCGCGTCAACGAGGGCTTCTCCCCATCCCCTACTGCCGAACACCGCCCTGCATGCCCGGCACGTTCTAGTTTCCTGGGCCCAGGGGGAGCCTTCAATAAATACTAGGAATTGGCCCGATCCCATTTGCGAGATGGTAAATCGTAAATGGTAAAATACAGTCCTCATATCCGCAACAATATGTTCAGTATGTCATTTGGCATATTTCAAAGTAAACTAAAAGGAAATTTGTTCACTACCTGTCGAGATAATTGGGAAAATATGTAAAAAAATGTGTAATTTTCACGCAAAAATGCTCAACTTGCCCAGCTTTGGGAAGGTTGAATATTTTTCATTGCTGGTTGTCATTAATTATTTAATTAATAGGCTGTGCGCTTGTGGAGAGTTTCCCTGTGCCAGTGCATTTTGAGGGTAATTTACACCCAAAAAACATTCTTCAAATCCATAAAAACGGAATGAAGAATAAAATCTATAAGTTGTGTGTTATATATAGGGACATTTGCAAACAGAAATTTTAACGTAGAGCCATTTTATGTTACTTCAGGAGAAGAATGATATACGTACGTTTGATTGCAGTCATTTCATATACATGATATAATAATCCACTTACCGATGATAGTATCTGTTCGTACTCTGGTCAGGCTTGTATCGTCTGACTTCTGGGAGTTGTATGCCCCCGGTTGCTCGTCGTACTACCCTTGTTGTTTCACCGCTGACATCATCAGATGGTTGCCAACTGTCACTAGACGTTTCGACCCATTTGTCTTTATGCGGCTTCCAATGGGGATCTTCGCGACGATACCATAACCAGCATGACGCCCTCCCTGCTTGCTCTCCTCGTCTGCGTATAACTGTCCTCCTCTGCCTTCCTCGAATACCTAGCATTTGGCACATCCTCTAAAATGACTGCGCAGGGAATCCGTGACAGTCCACCTCCACAGGGAATAGTCATGTCTTCCAGCCCCTCTGTTGACACATCTCCATCAGCTCGGCGTACTTGGCACTGTTCCTCTCATAGGCCTCCTCGCAGCCTTCTTCCCATGGGACTGCTAACTATCACGATGATGATCTTTCGCTGAGTTGACCAGATAACAACATCTGGCCGAAGGGTTGTATGCACAATATCTGGAAAGGCTAGCTTCTGGTGCAAGTCCACCTGCATCTCCCACGTAGATCCATCTAGAAGGCATGCCTTTGATTGATGAATATGTGTAGGCCTCTGATGTTCTTGCAGACTTTATATGTAAACAATGTGTGTTCAGTCATCATCGCTATCCGACGAAACGTTTTCAACCTGTAGAAATTCTTCTTCGTCATTCACCATGTTGGAGCATGTCAACAGCTTGCAGGCTTCTGTACATTTGAGTGCATTGATAATACATGTGCAGTCAGATGGCCGGCAAGATCGAGCACACTTGCAAGACAGGAGACTTATCACGACCTCTGGAGCTGGGGAACCTGTCATCCACTTTATAACTGGAATGCCGTTTCCACTTGATGTCCATCCATGACCTGCGATAGGATTGCGAATGTCTGGGGAGTTAATCAAACTACGTCTCCAGATAGCAGCCTGGTAGTTTGCTCGAAGTGTGTGTTGTCGAAGTGTGTCCTCACATGGGGGAAGCTGTCCGGACTCGATTTCCCCGCTTCTGCTACGGAACATTTGGTATCGTAGCTCGTTTACTTCACTTATTTTAGTGTTGCGGCAGTAAAGTTGGCATGTGAAATCTTGAATGACATTGAATAACTCGTTTGAGATGTCCCAGTTGTTGTCAAGTGACGCAAAGGCTTCTCTGAACTTCTCATCGCGTAGGAGAATTTTCAATGCTTTCAACTTTCCTTGCCCAGCAAGTGAGCTGACAGTATCACATCCAGTCCATGGATGAAGTCCCAATAAGGCAGTACAAACATCTCGTCCCAGTGCTGCAGCCAGTTTGGTGATGTCGACAGCCTGACTGATGATTTGTTTCCACGTCTTATGAAGAGTTTGCTGTTGATATCTCTACTCAGTGCGAGGCAAATGATGAAGACATCAGTGTCTTCGGTGACACAGATCAGGGATGAATAGCTGTCTGCGGCATGTTTGGCATGCAGCAATAGGCGTGTATCAGCCTCTTCCTGGCTTGAGTTGAGATCTTCAACTTCTTGCCAACTGTCGTGGGTAAGCTTCAGGCAGAGATCACCACACGTCACAAACATAACTCGGTTTCCAAGCTTCTCTCTCTTCTGTTGGTCTTTCCAGTTTTCAGCTCGGAAAGAAGTGAGCTGGTTTTTGCTCTCGGTACATGACAACAGCCACCTCCAATTTTGTATCTTGTGGCCTGGCATTATCTTGATGAAGGCAACCCCATCTTCTGAACCACGATTAGCGCGCTCAGCGGCTTTGATTGATTGATCTTGGTAGATATCGAATACCACATCGATCCTCTCACTTCCCTCGCTGGCATGGATCATGCAATACGACCTGCAATACGACCCATGATTGTTCATCTTGTGGTGATGATAGTTCATGCAGTGGTGACGCTTTCGTGCATATAATGCATGTTTGAAGAGACAATTTCCTTTTTTTCGCTTTCAATTCTGCTTCAGCCATGGTTTGTCTTGTTGGCTTGGGATTCAGTCAATACCTGAGAATACACAAACAGCACATCTATTATATTTTGCTGGTTTGATAGATGCATTTATATTTAAATATATAGATATAGTCCTTGTGCCCACCGTCGAATTTTGAAGTTTGTTTACCAAAAACGAGGGCACGTCACCACTATATTTTTCAGCTAGTCTTACATGTTGCTTGTATATGAAAAAATGTAATATATATTGCAGTGATATCAGGTTTTGTTGGGCATTTTTGCGTTGAAATTGCACATTTGTCACATATTTTCTCAATTATCTCGACAGCTAGTTAACCAATTTCCTTTTAGTTTACTTTAAAATATGCCAAATGACATACTGAACATATCTTATGTCACGGAGCATGTGCCTCAGACCAGCCGATTAAAAGTTACAGCCAAATTTATCAGATATGAAATATGAAAATTGATGAAATATGAAATTGGCGGCCATTTTGGAAAATGGCCACAAAAATGGCTTTAGCTACCGAATTCAAATGTCCATCACATTTTTTCATACAGGCAATATATAATTCCAACTGAAAAATATAGTGGCGACTCGCCCTCTTTTTTGGTAGTCAAACTTCAAAATTCGACGGTGGGCACAAGGACTACTATGGTTTTCCCCTCCGTCTGTGTGTGCGTCCGTCCGTCCGTAGGTGTGTGTGTGTGCGTGCGTGCAGACGTGTGTGCGTGCATACGTGCGTGCGTGCGTGCATAAGCGGAGGACCGAATTCTAATTTGGTGTGTGGGTGCAACCCACGTCAAAATCCAAGATGGCCGCCGCCATGTATGTCTGACGCCATGTATGTCTGAACCTTGTGAGCGGAATATCTTGAAAAATAAGCGAAGTACCAACTTCTAATCTGGTGTGTGGGTGTATCTAGGCATAAGGAAGACCCCTATTGAAAATTGGGTCGCCACGTCAAAATACAAGGTGGCCGCCACCATATATATGTCTGAATCTTGTGAGTGAAATATCTTGAAAAATAAACGAACTACTAACTTTTAATCTGGTGTGTGGGTTTATCTAGGCATAAGGAAGAACGCTATTGAAAATTGGGTCGCCACGTCAAAATCTAAGATGGCCGCCTTGCGTCTTCCACTTTGTCAACTCACATCACTTCACCGATGGGGGACCTAGGGTCCTAGGCGTAACGCTTGTTCACTTTCCTTCTTCACTGTCTGCAGCAGTTTCATCAAGTCCTCTTTACTTTCTCCTAACAGAGTAATATCATCAGCATACCTTAGAAGCTGGCAGGATGGCCTGGAGGTACACACTCACCTCTAAGCTGTCGAACGTGGGTTTGAATCTCAGCCCAGCTATAAACTGTCATTCTGGTGTTTCACAAGGAGGTTGATTCACCAATGTGTGTGTCGTCTATCTGACGCTGTTAAAAATACCAGTTTCCATCGCAAAGAGTAGGTGACCTATCGCTACCACCCTGGTCAAATTGATAAATCCTGCCCTAACCTACAGTGGGAATTGCATCTGTGGCACAGCCACATTCTCATTCAATTAGCTTCGAGGAAGCAGATCTCTAAGAGGGCCGAGAAGCAACCACGAAGAGGTAACTGGAAAAATAAGTTTATTCAATGGAGACATTCATGATGAGATTTCTCCAAACATCCTTATCCTGCACTAATTATGTTACCCTGCACCCTGGTGCTGCACATGGAAGAACAACAACAAGAAGAAGCATACCTTAGGTTGTTGATATACATCTTCCAATCCTGATTCCAGCCTCGATGCCATCCAAGTACGATTTCCTCCTGATGAACTCACAGTACAGATTGAACAAGTCAGGTGAGAGAATGCAGTCCTTTCTGCCCCCTTTCCCATTTCAAACCTTTCTGCACCTCCATACTCTGTTCTTACTGTAACCTCGTGTTTAGTGTGCAGGCTTCTTAACAGACAAAGCAGGTTCTCCAACATCCCCATTTCTCTCAACATAATCCACATCAATTAATGATCAATACAATCAAAAGCTTTGCTATCTATACTATAAGAGAGATGATGTCTGTCTGAGTGTCTCCATTTTTCTTAGAACATGGCCAAACAGATCTTCATCAAACTTTCAGAGGTTCATCAGTGATAGTGAATGCTGGGGAGTGTTTTGGGGAATTTTTTTATTTTTTTTTGAAGAAACAAAAAAGATCATGAATCTCTTTGCTCCATTGTGCCTCAGCCTTTGTATCTACAGTCGTGACCAAAGTTATTGGCACCCCTGCACTTTCTTCAAATAACTCACAATTTTCTCTAAAAATAAGTTGAAATTGACAAAAGTATTTGGTCTCCACAATTATTTATTTCACTGTTAATATAACAGAATCTTTGTTTTTGATTCAGAACTTAATATATCCTTTTGAATCATAAAATGAAAAGAAATGGCATTGACAAAATTATTGACACCCGAGACTTAATATTTGGTAGCACACACAGCCTTTGGACAAAATAACTGCAGTCAAACTGGTGTTGGCTTAGCGGTTTAGGGTGCCAGCTTAGGATCCTAGGATCCTGGGTTCGAATCCCGGTCGATCGCTGAATTAACGCCAGGGGGGTTGACTCAGCCTGTCATCCTTCCGAGGTCGGCTAATTGAGTACCAGTTCACTGGTAATTCCTTGCTTTTCGTAAAAGGTGACAAACAGGGATGGCGGCAGGAAGGGCATCCGGCCGTAAAACATTGCTTCAAAAAGGGGACCAACAAAACCACCAACAACCACGGTGCCCGAAAAGGCCAACCCCCGCTTTGCGGGGAAAAGTGGCCTCTAAAGGATTTTTTTTTTAAACTCTTCCTCGAGCCATGAATGAGCTTCCTACACCTCTACTGGCAGTTTGGCCCACTCTTCTTGTGCAAACTGCTCCAGTTCCCCAAGATGTGAAAGGTGCCTTCTCCCAACTGCTGTTTTCAGATCTCCCCACAGGTGTTCAATGGGATTTAGATCTGGACTCATTGCTGGCCACTTCAGAACAGTCCAGCATTTTGTCTTGAACCATTCATGGGTGCTTTTTGAAGTGTGTTTGGGGTCATTGTCCTGCTGCAAGACCCATGATCTTTGTCGGAGACCCAGCTTTCTGACACTGGGTTGAACATTGCGCTCCAAAATGCCTTGGTAATCTCCTGATTGCATGATGCCATGCACACATTCAAGGCACCCAGTGCCAGAGGCAGCATAGCAACCCCAAAACATCACTGAACCTCCTCCATGTTTGACTGTAGGGAAGTTGTTCTTTTCTTTGAAGGCTTCATTTTGTTTTCTGTAAACATAGAGATGATTTGATTTACCAAAAGCTCTAATTTGGTCTCATCTGTCCACAGGACATTCTCCCAGAAGGATTTTGGCATGTTCAGGTGTGTTTTGGAAAACTCCAGTCGGGCTTTCTTATGTCTATCTCTCAGCGGTGGGGTCCTCCTGTGTCTCCTTTCATTTAGTTGGTGACTGATGGTGTGAGTTGAAACTGTCGTACCTCGTGTCTGAAGGTCAGCTTGAATCTGTTTGGCAGTTGATGGAGGTGCTTTCTCCACCATTCTTACAATCCTTCACTGCAATCTTCGATCAAGTTTTATCTTGCGGCCACGTCCAGGGAGGTTGGCTACAGTGCCATGGGCCTTAAACTTCCTGATAACATTGCGTATGGTGGAGACACGAACATCAAGGTCTTTGGAGATGGACTTGTAGCCTTGAGATTGTCCATGCTTGGCTACAATCTTGTGTCTGACCTCCTCAGACAATTCTCTGGTTTTCTTTCTTTTCTCCATGCTCATTGCGATGCAACCAGTGACACAAAACAGCAGAATGACTCATTTTCTCCATTCAAACTGGTTGAATGAGTGATTTTTATATTGCTGGCACCTGAAGCTCACCACAGGTGAGTTCAATTCCAAAGTAAAGGAGAATCACCTGCTTGAAATCTAATTATTTTGTCTAACAACTTCTAAAAGGTGCCAATAATATTGTCCAGGCCATTTTAGGATTTCTGTGTGGAATAAGCTAAGATTTAGTAATTTTTTCAGCTTCTTTTGTTTTGTTCCACTACAAGCTAAAGAAATACAAATCTGGATACCAATTTATTTATTTTTTTCAACAATTTTCTGGAAGAAATGGTGAATTATTTGAAAAAAGTTGAATGGGTGCCAATATTTTTGGCCACGACTGTAAGTGAAAGGTAATATTAAATGATCCCTAACCCCATTCCTTCGTGAGTGTAGGGAAGTTTTTAGTTTTTTTAAGACCCCACAAAAAATAGAAAATAAATTGATTTATTCAAAATGCCAACATGTTTAGAACAGCACATGGCAACGTCACCAGCTTGTAGCACCAAGTTCAGACCCTTGCTAGTTTTAAATACACATTACACTGTTGAAGATACACCTTCCTTTGATATTCCTTTTCTTTTTCCATGATGAATCTCAGATTTGCGATTTGATCTCTTGTACGTCTTACTTTTTTTGAAACCAGCTTGTTGAACAGGCATTCCTCACTTAATGAATTTTTTTTATCCTGTGAATGATCTTTAGCAATATCTTGCGAGCATGTGAAATCAAGGGAATGGTTGGGTTATTTGAACATTCTCTCGCATCCCATCTTTGGCCTTGGTATGTCGACTGACTGCTTCCACTTTTTAGGCCAAACGATCCTGCTACAGATCTGTGTACAGATAACTGTTAAAATTTGGATTGCCTCGTCCCCAACTACCGAAAAGAGTTTTATTGGAATTTCATCGGCACTGTGCTTTTCCATTTCCCAGCTTTTTCAGGGCTCTTCATATCTCACATTTATTAATATTGGTTCTTGCTCATATTCTCTTTTTTTAAGGTTTCCATCATATTGCTATCTCGTTTGCATCGAGTTCCGGTACAGTCTTTCCATCTTTATTTCACCTGTTTCTTCTGTCAGATATTTTCCTGTTCTACTCTTAAGGGCCCAAATCCTAACCCTAAAGTTCCTCTGATCCATGATCTTTTTCAAAAGATTTCTTATTTTTCCCACTGCATTGACAAAGATAACAATGACAATGGCAACTTCCAATGACAAGTTAGGAAAGTCAAAGATAAATATATGTCAATATATTTAAATATATGCATGCATTATATATGCATGCATTAGAGATAAAGTCAGCTATTCCTGTGTATGCTTCTTTGAAATATTTATCTTTGTCAATAACCACCTTTTAGAAAAATGGCCTCTAAAAGGTGGTTATTGACAAAGATAAATATTTCAAAGAAGCATACACAGGAATAGCTGACTTTATCTCTAATGCATGCATATATAATGCATGCATATATTTAAATATATTGACATATATTTATCTTTGACTTTCCTAACTTGTCATTGGAAGTTGCCATTTAACCGCTCGATGTCCTCTCTTGATGCACCTTTGGCTTTCCTCCATCTTCTTCTGTCTGCAATATTTATTACCTCTTCTGACAGTAATTTAGCCTTTTCTTTCTGCTTGTTTTTGGGATGTTGTTTTTGACCTTTTCTTTTACAAAGTCTTCAACCTCTTGCCACAATTCAACTGCCATTCTTTCAACCAAGTGAAACTCTACAAAACATTTTTTAAACCTTCATTGCATATTGTTTAGATATGTTTTCAAGGTCATATCTGGTCGGAGTTTTTATATATATATTTTTTCACCTTTCTCAATTTGACTCATAGTTTTGCCACAAGGAGTTCATGATCTGTCTTATAGTCCGTGCCTGGCAGAGTATTGACAGATTGCACAGCACTTCTCCATCTTCTGTTGATAAGAATGTCGTTAACCTGAGTTATATGTTGCCTATCAGGTGAAGTGCATGTGTACAGTCTATACTTGGGTTGTTTGAACCTTATGGTTGCAATTATGAGCTCATTCTCCACACAGCACTCCAGCATTCGCTCCCCTAGCTCATTTCATATACCAAGTCTGTGCTTTCCTGCAATCCCTGGTGCTCCTGCTTCTCCAAATCTTGTATTCCATTCAGCCATAATAATTAAAACATCTCCTTTAGGCACCTGTTCTATCAGTTCGTGCAACTTTCCATAAAACTCCTCCACATTTTCTTCATCAGCTGTAGAAGTTGGACCATATTTCTGAATGATGGTGGTGTTCATGGGATTCCTTGAATCTCACTGATATTAACCTATCATTGACTGGGTATATCCCAGGAACGATTCTGCAGTCTTCTTATTGCAAATCACTGCCACTCCATTTCATTCACAGATTTTGTGACCAGTATATCACAAGTTTTCTCCAAAATGTCAATTCTTATCTCTCACTTTATTACATATCAGTAAAAATACCCATCCCCAGTGATGAGAAAGGTTTAAGTTAATCTATCAATATAAATCATTTCATGGACTTTAAAAAGATTAATTGTGTTGCACTTAAAATATCTGGCCTTTTCAATTTGAAACCAATTGGTCGTCCTGTTTGCCAAAAATTGCTATATTGGTCACTTTGGCCTCAAAATGGCTCCTGAGATCACGGCCACAGCTACATATCCCATGTTACCTCTCACACAAAGTTGTATCTATAACCCAAGTATGGAGTTTGTAGTTTTAAAGATGTGGCCATGCATAAGGAACAGATGTAGACAGACATTCGTGCTTTCTATGAGTTATTGGTCTTACATTCCATGTCCCGATTCTGTTTGAGAAGCTCAGACTTTGACTTTCAGTTTAGGCTACCTCAGCGACTGGGTTTCCTTGAAGGTTTGCCCCAGTCCCGTCGTAACAGCTCGTCCGACTCGTCCAGTTAATCATAATTTGTGGAAAAGACCAAAAGTATCAGACATCCCAATATCATTGTCACAATCTAACTTATAAAACACCATTTCAGTTTGTATGTTTGTGCAGATGTCTGTCCCTCTTCATAAGGAAAGTTTTAAAGGCCAATCTTTTAACACAAATGTGTGCTCACTGCGGTCTATTTTTTAGGATAAACAAACTCGAAAAGCATTTTCCATCAAAGAGTAATTACAGTATTCTCTTCCATTGGAATTGTAGATGGTGGCTAGCAAGGGCGGTGTACAAAAGTGTTTTCTTTTTAAATAGCAATAAGTACAAGGTGCAAGGAGGTAAAATTCACTGCACGTGATGTGCAAGCCATGCAGAGTAAAACGAGTGTTCATTTACATCTGTTTGATGTCTAATAAATAGAGAAGATATGGGCACACCTGACCTTAGGCCGAGGCTTCAGATTTTGGCACTCTGCACCATCAAATAAATTGTCGCAAATCATCATTTTTATGGGATTTTTACTGGTATTATATAAACTAGCAATGGTACCCGCCCTACGGGCGGGGCTTCAATTGGGAGGCCCAAATGAAAAGGCAAAATATCAGCAATTGAAGACTTTAAAAAATTTTTTCAACGATTTATATAAACATCCGTTAAATCATATCAGACGGAAATCATCAAAATCTAAACAGTATTTGTAGAATTTCAATAAAAGCCACATCACTGTTCATATCAGTAAATATTATTCCATCGTGTTTGGAAGAACTGGAAAATTTGGAAAATTGGGAAAAAAATGGAAAAACAACCTATCCTATTTTACTCCAGGGGGTCGCAAGAATACCCACCCAAAATTTTGTTGCGATCGGTTCAGTCGTTTTTGCGGTACCTGGGAACGGACAGACGGACAGACAGACAGACAGACATTTGGTGAATTTATAGTAAGATATGAGCTCAACCATGGGCCTTAGACACTGAAGAAAAAAAAATGGGGGAGGAAATAGTTGGGTTAAAAGGACTTAAAATGTTTGACAAATATTAAATGTTGACACATAACATAACCTGGGATGTTTTATCCAACATTGCTAAGGTTATTCTTGATCTGAGCCTGCCTGACATTCATGATGTTTTGATGACTCACCGAGTGCCATGAATGATTATTTTGACGTTATTAACCTTGGAATGCTATGTCTGATCATCCCCTTGTCCGCATTATCATGTGAGCATATGTAAGTTACACAAGTTTGCAGATTATGCATTTGATCTACTGAAAACGAGATTATTATTGGTATTGTACAACATTATCATGCTTATACAATCTGCAAGGGGGTTCAATTTAAACCTGTCATCATCGTCATTTGGGTTGTCCATTTTGAGTTTGATGACGAGAGGGGGAAGACCCTGGCTACCAACTGCTGGTCTGGTATGATTCAGGCAGGGCATTGCCTTTTTCGAGTATGGCTTCCTTACCTGAAAGGAGGTTAAGCCAGCTTTCCTGTATGCTCGCACTTATCTGGTGAATGGTAAAGAACTCAAGGTACCTTTGAAAAGTTTGGTATTTGTGTAACAGGCAATAAATCAACTGTACCAAACACTTGAAAAAGCGTCAGTGCTGATGGGGCAAGGTTATTCTGGGAGGTTTGACGTTGCCTTCCGAGCAGTCAGTCAGAGCAGGAATTTGGAATCTGGCCAGGGTACCAACAATAACCCACTTACCTTTCGTGAAAAACACCTGTGGGATCTTCAACTCCCACCAACGATCACTGATGGCAGATGGTTCCTTCGGCTGAACGTCAATCAGACGGAAGGCGCACGCGTCGGTGCCTCGCCCGACACGTGAAATGCCAGGGTGGCTCGGCCTGAGATTCAAACCGGGCGAGACGGCCCATACCTCTAAGCCATCCAGCCAGCTCTGTCTACCAATACCCTGGCCTAGCTCAAAATTACAGGGTTTCACCACCACTGGGAAGGTAATGGCAAACCTTCCAGAGAAGCCCCTGCAAAGAAACTGCATTGGCATCACTGATACCCCACTCATTGTGTTTCTGTTGGATGGATGGAACAGGTCACACTTTGGTTTCAGCAATTTTCTGAGTAAATTCAAAATTGCACCAACCATGAAAAGGTGGTGTGAAGGGAGTGGATGGTAATATAAACCATTAGGGCCTATGCCATAGAAGAGAGAATATAAGAAAATGGTTATGGGCTCAATACATTGTCCTGATTTTAATATTCGTTAAAATATCATGGAATAATTGAGAATTATAACATTGATCTTGTAATACTAATGCATCAAAACCTTAAATGGCACACAGTAAAGCGCACACCTCTGCCAGGCTGAACAGTTTACTAGTATGGCAGAGAGGTGCAGGAATTGTACCTTTGATGATACAAGCATGGCATTTGGCACACAGTTAGAGTACGTCCTAAGAAAGATATTTGGCTATAGGGCCATCGCAGATTTGTCCTTTTTTGAAAAATGGCCGCCATTGTTGTCACAGGACAAATCTGCGATGGCCCTAGAGCCAAATATCTTCCTTAGGGCGTACTCTAACTGTGTGCCAAGTCTCGTGCTTGTATCATCATTCACAATTCTCCCAAATATTTCACCTATCTGCCGTACTATACGTGTTGTATCCACTGATAGGCCAAATCTGGACATGAACCAAAATCGAATCAGCTTCTTCTCATCGCCTAACCGACTCATCCACCAAGTTTTGTCATAACTCGTCCATAACTTTTTGGGATATCATGCTGTATATAGTTTTTGGCCTGTATATAGTTGTATATAGTTTTGTGTATAGTTTTGGAGAAGATTGTCATGGGGCCCGCAAGGCTAACCGCTGTTCAAACAGGGAAAATGGCGTTAAAATGCCTGTTGTTGTTGTTGTTGTATATAGTTTTTGGCCCCATCTCTCGATGGTGAAGAATTACTTTAAAATTCTAGTATCCTGATCCGGATCTTCAACAAAATCCAAACAATTCGTCTTTGTCAGACACCCAACCTCTCCACCAAGTTTCATCCGAATCCGTCCATAACTTTTTGAGACATCCTGTTCACAAACAGACAGACAGAGGTGGAAACATAACCTCTGTCCACCTTCGGTGGCGGAGGTAACAATGCTATAAGTAACTTCCATCTGTTTTTGGAGTCAAATGTCTTGGTTGAAAAAGGAATTTCCTCGACAATAAAGAACGGAAGACATAAGGGCTTTCACAACCGGAAATGCATGTTACCTTTTTCGCAGGACCAGTATTTTGAAGAACTCTGCTAATAGTATTGTATCATTCGCTGGCGTTGAGTGTGTACCACTGAAAGACCCTTTCTATGCGCTCGAATTACGATTGTGTATTTTGTGGTGCACATGAAAGCTTCCCGAGGAATGAAAACCACGCTTTCGTCTGGGCCTACCGAGCTCCCAATCAGCCACAACAGGGCGCCTGTAATCCTCAAGGTCGACTTTGGAGTCACAACTGCCAAGTTTTCTGCCAGGTCTCGCTCCACGTTAATCCTTGCCCACGGGAACCTCACGAAGCCTAATGAGAGGCAAAGGCCTCGGGAATTTGGGCCCCGATGCTGGAGGGAGTGGGGTCACTGGTGATTATAGATACGTTAAGGCCTCAAAGAACGTTGAAGATTGAGGGGGAGAAGTGGGGGTAACCCATAAGGAAAACAGGCCGAGGATATTTCCGTTCCTCTATTTACATTGGTTAAAAGGTGCAAAGTGTCAATGAGTTTAAGCATCGCTGAAGCTGGAGGTAAACACAAGTCATCATCCACGTTGATGAAGGGATCTTTGGAAGCGGTGATTGTGCTCATTCCAGATCCGAAACAGGATTATTTCAACATAAGGAACAGGATATGTGAGGGTTGATTAATTAATCCGGGGCCTATTTTACATGAACAACATGAAGGAAGATTATTAAATTATAAGCTTACAATAGTTCTTAAAATAATATGTGAAAAGGTTTACTTAATTGTTGATATATTTGCAAACATGACGTAAATTGGCCACCCCTTCCCTTCCTCAAATTATGCTTCACACAAGCTCCCATCATGTGTGACTGTGAATCATGCATTCCCTTTTTCTATACAAAGTCGAGGCTCCTGGAGGAGATATGACGTAGAACAAATCAGGACGTAACGGAACAAAAACAGAACAAAACTAGAACGGCACTCAGTAGAGAGCATACCTCCGCCTGGTTGGCCATATCACTCAATGGTGAAGAATCACTTAAAAAATGATACCAGTTGGATTCAGATCTTCACCAAAATCGAATCTATTTGTCCTTGTCAGACACACAACCTCTCCACCAAGTTTCGTCCAAATACGTCCACAACTTTTTGAGATATCCTGCTATGTATCGTTTTTGGCCCGATCTCCCAATGATGAAGAATCACTTAAAAATTTCTAGTAGCCAAATCCGGATCTTCACCAAAATCGAATCGTTTCGTCCTTGTCGCATATGCTACATCTCTGCCAAATTTCATCCGAATCCGTCCACAACTTTTCGAGATATTTTGTTCACAAACAGACAGACAAACAGACAGAGGTGAAAACATAACCTCCATCCACCTTTGGTGGCCGAGGTAAACATAGCACACTAGAACGGAACTAATACCATACTGCTGCCAGGATGAACAGTTTACATTTCGTATCCGACTGATAGGTAGGATCTGGAGTCAGACCTGAACCAAAATCTAATCGGGTTGTTCTTGTCGTCTACCCAACTCAACCAAGTTTTGTCATAATCCGTCCACAACTTTTTTAAATATCATGCTATACAACGGTTTTGGGCCCGATCACTCAATGGTGAAGAATCACTTTAAAATTTTAAAATTCTTGTATCCGGATTGAGATCTCCACTAAAATCGAATCAATTCGTCCTTGTCACACACCCAAACCTGTCCACAAAGTTTCGTCTTTGTCCAAAACAAGTTTCGTATTTGTCCATAACTTTTTGAGATATTTTTGAAATACTTGCAAAATCCACAACTTTCCCCCCCAAAAACGTCACCATGGATACATCAAATTGTCCATGTCATTATGATTAAAATTGACAAACTTAATCAAGCCTCAGGTCAATCGGATAAAAATTGGTGATTTTAACAGTTTGACTTTAAGTTGAACTTTGACCTTAAAATAGTGGTTTCCAAAATCAATGAAACATTATGCAATTATTGCTGTTTCATTTTCAAGTTAATAGGATGAAAATAGACGACGTTTCGTATGAATATTGAGGATTTTAGAAGTTTGACCTTGAGTTGACCTTTCACCTCTAGACCTCAAAAATAGTCGTTTTGCCCATTCAGTGATGCACTATGCATAATTGCTCTATAATTTTCAGATTAATCAGATGAAAATGGACGATTGTAGAAGTTTGACCTTTGACCTCAAAAATAGTTGGTTTCCCAATTCAGTGACTCAATATGCAAATGCTGTTCAACTTTCAAGTCAATCAGATTAGAAAATGGCAATTTTAGAAATTTGACCTCCAGATGACCTTTGACGTTAAAAATCAATAGGCTACTTTGTTGTGGCTACCTCGACAACTTGGTAAAGTTTCATGAGTGACAATCAAACAAGAATAAGTCGTGCAGAGCATGATACTTACAAAATTTACCCCTCCCCAAAATAAAATTTGGCATGGTTACATCAAATTGTCCATTTCATTAAGATTCAAATTGATGATCTTAATCAAAGGTATGTTAAATCGGATTAAAATTTATGATTTTCCAGATGAAAATTGATGATTTTAGAAGTTTAACCTTGAGTTGAACGTTGACCTTTTAACCTAAAAAATAGTTGTCTTCCCAATTCAGTGATGCAATATGCAAATATTGTTCAATTTTAAATTCAATTGGATGAAAAATGGTGATTTTAGATATTTGACCACCTGATGACCTTTGCCCTTCGCCTCAAAATCAATAGGTTTCTCAATTGTGACAACCTCTACAACTTGGTGAAGTTTCCTGATGATCGGTTTTGAAAAAAAACTTGTTGTGACCTTTAGGCGAGTGACAAACAGACAAACAAACAAGAAATATGTTGTGCATAGCACGATACTTGCGAAATCCCTAAAATAAGTGGTTGGCCTATGATGACCTCAAAAATACTTGGTGGTTGAATACAGTGTCCAGATATGCAAATCCTCTTAAAATTTCAAGTCAGTCAGATGAAAATTGAGGATTTTAGAAACCTGGATTATGTTGACCTTTAGGCTTATGTTGACCTCAAAAAAGTTTGGGGTTGAATTCAGTGACCAGATATGCAAATCCTCTTCAAATTTCAAGTTAATTCGACGAAAATTGAACAATTTACAAACTTGGCCTATGTTGACCTTTTGACCGATGTTGACCATAAAAACATCTCCAGAGATCCTGTGTGGAGATGGGAGAAGCTTCCAGAAGGACAACCATCACTGCAACACTCCACCGCTCTGGGCTTTATGGCAGAGTAGCCAGACGGAAGCCTCTCCTCAGTGAAAGACACATGAAAGCCCACTTGGAGTTTGCAAAAAAGCACCTAAAGGACTCTCAGACTGTGAGAAACAAGATTCTGTGGGCTTTCATGTGTCTTTCACTGAGGAGAGGCTTCGTCTGGCTACTCTGCCATAAAGCCCAGAGCGGTGGAGTGTTGCAGTGATGGTTGTCCTTCTGGAAGCTTCTCCCATCTCCACACAAGATCGCTGGAGCTCAGCCAGAGTGACAATCGGGTTCTTGGACACCTCTCTTACCAAGGCCCTTCTTCTCCGATTGCTCAGTTTGGCCGGGCGGCCAGCTCTAGGAAGAGTCCTGGTTGTTCCAAACTTCTTCCATTTAAGAATTATGGAGGCCACTGTGCTCTTGGGAACCTTCAATGCAGCAGAGATTATTTGTCGGCTTCCCCAGATCTGTGCCTCGACACAATCCTGTCTCTGAGCTCTGCAGGCAGTTCCTTCGACCTCATGGCTTGGTTTTTGCTCTGATATGCATTGTTAGCTGTGAGATCTTATATAGACAGGTGTGTGCCTTTCAAAATCATGTCCAAACAATTGAATTTACCACAGGTGGACTCCAATCAAGTTGTAGAAACATCTCAAAGATGATCAAGAGAAATGGGAGGCACCTGAGCTAAATTTCAAGTGTCATAGCAAAGGGTTTGAATACTTATGTCAATGTGATATTTCAGTTTTTTCTTTTTAATAAATTTGCAAAACTTTCTAAAATCCTGTATTCTCTTTGTCATTATGGGGTATTGAGTGTAGATTGATGAGGGAAAAAATGAATTTAAACGATTTCAGCATAAGGCTGAAACATAACAAAATGTGAAAAGAGTGAAGGTGTCTGAATACTTTCTGAATGCACTGTGTGTATATATATATATATATATATATATATATATATATATATATATATATATATATATATATATATATATATATATATATATATATATACTATATATATATGTATATGTATATATATATGTATATAGATATGTATATATATATGTATATATATATGTATATATATATGTATATATATATATATGTATATATATATGTATATATATATGTATATATATATGTATATATGTATATGTATATGTATATGTATAATGTATATGTATGTATATGTATATGTATATGTATGTATATGTATGTATATGTATATGTATATATATATATATATATATGTATGTATATATATATGTATATATATATATGTATGTATATATATATATATATGTATATATATATATGTATGTATATATATATATATATATATGTATATATATATATGTATGTATATATATATATATATATATATATTGTTACGGTTCTCTCGCCGGCCTTCTTCCCCTTATCAA
Source organism: Myxine glutinosa (assembly GCF_964187855.1). Lineage (NCBI taxonomy): Eukaryota > Metazoa > Chordata > Myxini > Myxiniformes > Myxinidae > Myxine > Myxine glutinosa. Next base: position 118,606,067 of record NC_136271.1, read on the forward strand.
GGGGGGATTAATCCCCTTGTCTTTACTGGCCTGGCGGAACCGAGACTTATTTAGTCCTTTCCGGGCGAGCGCAAAATAGGGTTTCGGGACCAAATTCTCGCTCGTACCTAAGTACTCGTGCCGCCACGGAAACGAGGTAGCAAGCCTCGCACGAACCACGTGAGGTTGGAGTATGCCAAGCGGTTTGCGTACACGTGATCCGCGCAGTCTCAATTGATGGACCCCGATTAGAGTGATCTTATTCGTGCCACGCTTAGTCAAATGGAGAAATCACGGGAATGATCGAATCAAGAAGAAAGGAAGAACAGATGGGTTTAATGATTCCCACACGTATGTACAGTTCAGGACGAAGAGACACAGAGCAAGCTTAGACAGTCTTACTTATCCCTGGGACAACAGGCCCGTCTCACACACTCACACAGGGGATTGCAGATGTCGATGTTCACCAACGCGCCGATGTGGTTGTCCAGGATCGGCCCCGTCTGGCTCTCTGTGGTCCACGTGCGTCCCGCGGAGATGGTGATCGGCAAAGACAGGGACTCGTAGCGCGTCTCTCGAACGAAGGCGATATATCGGGCGGAACGGCAAGGGGCGGACTTTTACGGCAAAGGGCGGACTTTTACGGCAAAGGGCGGTTACTCAGCCGTTCTCATGCAAGTGCGGCAAGGCGCATCAAGCTCATCAAGCACCGCGCGTTCTGGCTGTAAGTTCTCCTTAATGTCTTCCTCCCTCCCGGCAAGTCCTTTGGGTTCTCCAGCACTAGTCCTCCGCTTCAGTCCTTTCGAGGGCTTTGTGCATCGGGTTATATAGGCACGCCCAGCGAACCTTCTGGAACTCACCAGACTCTTCTCACCATGCCCTATGACGCCACCACCCCTGAGCTCTGATTGGCGGCTCATGCTTACCGTCATCGCTTCTGCTGCTCCGCCTTGACTCCGCCCCGATCCTCCTCCGCCTCCCTCCTGTTAACTCGCCCAAAATGAACCAACGTTAACAAACTGTATTAAGGTTACGGATGTAGGATGATCGGTGGCAGTAGGGCCTATTTTCCTGGCTTTACACAACGCAGAATTAACACTGGAAAGGGCCTATTCTCACACATACTAAGAAATAACTATACTACAAATGAGGCTACATGTTGCTTGTGTGACTATCTATGGGGGACAGACTTTAACCTTTATTCGGCTCACTTTACAGACTCAAAACCGTAACAATATATATATATATATTGTTACGGACGCGGTTAAGATGTTATTATGGGCCGAGCGGATGGTCAACCGCGACCGTTACAGGATCCCCGATTGGCCCGACTCCCCAACGTTGACCAGATCGCACCACAGATATTCAATTTGGAAACCTCTAAAGCGACCGAAAGAGAAGGAAGAGAGAAGAAGACAGAGTACGGAGGAATAACAGGATTTATTATACACACAAGCAAAAAGAAGGAGCGATCAAAGTTATTTACAAGCAATGGATGGAAGAAGCAGTCACACAGTGAATCGTTAGCTTATACTAGTCAATTTACTTAACCCCAGGACAACGATTAGGACAGACGACGTTCACACTTACACGGGGGATATTGCAGGCAGGTATGGCTTGAGGATGGATGGTTGTTTTGGGAGGCAATGGAGGGTCCAGCGTGGATTGCTGCCTGGCGCGTCCTTTTCGTGGCCTGCGGCCCCTTAGCTGCCCCCTTAGCTGCAGCGCAGCTGTCGCACGATGGCTCGCACACACCTGCTCGTTCAGGCGTCTTCCTTCTCCCCAGCAACAACGAGCGACAGCAAGCAAGAGGACGGGGTCAGAGCAAGAGGACGGGGTCAGAGCAAGAGGACGGGGTCAGAGCAAGAGGGTGGAGTGCGTCCCGCGGCGGCTTATATTGGTTTCCTCACCGAACCTTCGCGCACTTTCTCGGGGGTTCCCGCTCCGCCCTCTCTTAGCCAAACCCCTTGTTCTGGGTTGGATGAGCGGGGCCGACTTACTCCTCCCCCCTATGACGAGGGGGGCGACCCGTCTTCTCTAGCCACTCCCCTTGTTCGTAATGGCCGCAAATGGCGAAAACCAGTCAGCAGCTGCAGGTAAGGCGCCGTCACGTTGCACAGCAGTTCAGTACTGCAATAAACGGTTGTTGTCAAAGCTCAAGTGGGGGAATCCCTGGCACTTGAGCTGCCATGGATCATCGGAGGGGCCTACGCTTTATTTCGTTTGATGCAATGCAGAGTCAATCTAGTGGGAAACACATATTTAGCCTACATAGAATAAGGAAATAAATTATTTAAAAAGATATATCGTGGCCTGTGTGTAAGTTTCATGGAATTAACTAGGAGGACGGCTGCGACCATTATTTACATTACGAGGGTGTTACACACAACAAAACCATACTTTTCACATTCGTTACACTTTCTCAAAATTGTTACACTTCTCAAAACCGTTACACTTCTCAAATTCGTTACAATATATATATATATATATATATATATATATATATATATATGTATATATATATATATATATATATATATATATATATATATATATATATATATATATATATATATGTATGTATATATGTGTACACAAACACACACACACACACACACTGCAGGGTAAGAAGTTGACGTTTTGAGAACAATTGAGAATAACTTGTTCACAGAACTTTTTGAACTCTGCATACAAAGCTATTCAGGAAAGTACCAATAAGTCTGGGTGCACACTGACACAAGAGAGCAAGAGCAGTGTTGTTAAACCAAGTATGTGAAGCTCAGTTATCTCAAAGGATTCCCGCAGGAAAGAATGTAGCAGTGCATCAACATCAAGTAATGTGTCAAAGTTGAGATGTCACGCACAGAAACACATGCAGTGGGAATTAAGCCACACAGAAGCATTGTTTGACATTGCTCCTAAACACGTGAGTTGTTTATACATTCGTGGGATGGAAGGCAGCAAGTGAAAGATGATGACTCTTGTCTTTTTGTCCACTATATTTGATGTGCCATGAATTCATCCGATGGGGTTGGCTGAACATCCTGCCCTGATACAAGTCACACACAAAGATTGTCCTCCAATGATTGATATTGAAGTTCAGATTTGAACCGTGGTCACTATAATAAACTGTTTTCTTTTTTCAGCAACACACCATAGGACACAACGCAACTACAATTGGTGTGTTTCTGGCAAAACTTTTGGTAATGCTTCTTCTTTATACTCCATCTTCAGCAGATTTGTCATCTTGTGACTTTATTGTAATTTCTGTAGTTAAATTAACATCAGAAATAACACAATAGGTCATCAGCATGTACACGACAGCATTCAAGACATTCAGTTTTGCTCCGACAACGTCGCGTGATATTCCAAAAGGACGCCCTTTAACAGGCCCTCCAGCCCTTTAACAATTACAAAGTTTTTTTTTTGCTACAGAAGACGCATTTGAAAGAAACACCCATCAGTATTTGCTAGTGTAAGCCAAATGTTTGTTTGATTAATGTGATCCTTAAAATTTATCGCCACACCTCATATTGTGCCTGAGGATTAGCATATCAGCATAAATTGTGCAATATCTGGGGAGGATTTAAAAAAATACTCGTATGTACCAAAATATATGACTTTAATCCCATTACAGGTCAACATTGAGAAGGTCAGGGTAAAAAAAAATACTTAAAGTAGAAATTCATGCATGTTTAAAGCAAATTATTTAATTGGATTTTTTTAAAATCGCACCCATGTCCGATGGAAGTGGTTCCGTTTGGCATTTCCAATACGAAATAGGCAAAGCCCAGAAACAAACTATACCCTTTTGAATTACCCTTTAGAACCCTTCAGAATTACACTTTAGAATTACCCTTCAGAGTTACCCTTCAGAATTACCCTTTATAATTACCCTTTAGAACCCTTCAGAATTACACTTTAGAATTACCCTTTAGAATTACCCTTTAGAATTACCCTTTAGAATTACCCTTTATAATCACCCTTTAGAATCACCCTTTAGAATTACCATTTAGAACCCTTCAGAATTACACTTTAGAATTACCCTTTAGAATTACCTTTCAGAATTACCCTTTATAATTACCCTTTAGAACCCTTCAGAATTGCACTTTAGAATTACCCTTTAGAATTACCTTTCAGAATTACCCTTTATAATTACCCTTTAGAACCCTTCAGAATTGCACTTTAGAATTACCCTTTAGAATTACCCTTTATAATTACCCTTTATAATTACCCTTTAGAATTACCCGTTAGAATTACCCTTTAGAATTACCCTTTATAATCACCCTTTAGAATCACCCTTTAGAATCACCCTTTAGAATTACCCTTCAGAATTACCCTTCAGAATTACCCTTCAGAATCACCATTTAGAATTACCCTTTAGAATTACCCTTTAGAATTACCCTTTAGAATTACCCTTTAGAATTACCCTTTAGAATTACCCTTCAGAATTACCCTTTATAATTGCCCTTTAGAACCCTTCAGAATTACACTTTAGAATTACCCTTCAGAATTACCCTTTGGAATCACCCTTTTGAATTAGCCTTTAGAACCCTTCAGAATTACACTTTAGAATTACCCTTTAGAATTTCCCTCTATAATTATAGCATGGTGTTTGTGCCTGGTGTTGGCTTGGTGTTGCCTGGTGTTGGTGCCTTTATAATTACTAGGGCATGCCCGTACTATATCTATATCTAAAATTATATCCCCCCCCTCTATTTACATGAAATGGTTTGGTCCATGAAATGTTTTGGTCCATTCGCAACGCCAAAGCGAACGGCGAACGCTTTACATGAAATGGTTTGGTGCATGAAATGTTTTGGTCCATTAGCAATGCCAAAGCGAACGGCGAACGGCTTGCGAGTACAGTGACAATCCCCCCGGGGTTTTTATTAGTTTTAAAACATAGTTTAACGCCAACATAGCGCCAACATAGTTTGCAAACGTGAAATAAATGAATACGCTCTCAAATGTGCCATCCGAGGCAGAGTGTGTCCGCCACGTTCGGCACACGCGATAGCTCGCTGCTCTCTGATTGGTTGAATCGTTTTTTGGACATAGCTCGGTAAGTAATTGTCCGATTAATATGAAACCTTGAAAAGGCACATCCTCGGGTCCCCAGCAATATACCTGGCAAGTTTAAAGTATATCGGACCCGTGGTTGTCGAGAAACAGCGGTCACAGACAAACAAACGTACAAACGTACAAACAAACACACAGAGATTACTGGAATTATAGATAGCCTGGTGTTGGCTTAGCGGTTAGGGTGCCGGCTTAGGATCCTGGGTTCGAATCCCGGTCGATCGCTGAATTAACACCAGGGGGGTTGACTCAGCCTGTCATCCTTCCGAGGTCGGCAAATTGAGTACCAGCTTGCTGGGATGAATGATCCTGGTGTGTACCCCAGTTTAGAATAGGTACACTGTATCCCTGCACATCGTAAGAGGCGACTAAGGGTTGGCGTCAGGAAGGGCATCCGGCCATAAAAAAAACATTGCTTCAAACAGGGAACCATGATTGTCATGGGGCCCACAATGCTAACCCCTGCTCTAGCGGGGAAAATGGCCTTAAAACGATCATTCATTCATTCATTCAATCATCCTTTAGAATTACCCTTTAGAATTACCCTTCAGAATCACCCTTTAGAATCACCCTTTAGAATTACCCTTTATAATTACCCTTTAGAATTACCCTTTAGAATTACCCTTCAGAATTACCCTTTATAATTACCCTTTAGAACACTTCAGAATTACACTTTAGAATTACCCTTTAGAATTACCCTTAAAATTACCCTTTAGAATTACCCTTTAGAATTACCCTTTAGAATTACCCTTTAGAATTACCCTTCAGAATTAACTTTTAGAATTACCCTTTAGAGTTACCATTTAGAATTACGCTTTGGATTTACCCTTTATGACCCTTTAGAATTACCACTTAAAATTACCCTTTAGAATTACCCTTCAGAATTACAATTTAGAATCGCCCTTTAGAATTACCCTTCAGAATTACAATTTAGAATCGCCCTTTAGAATTTCCCTATTGAACCCATTAAAATCACCCTTCAGAATTACCCTTTATAACACTCTAGAATTACACTTTAGGGCCCTTTAGAATTACATTTTAGAATTACCCTTTAGAATTACCCTTTAGAATTACCCTTTATAACCCCCTTGAATTACCCTTTAGAATCCAGTAGAATTATCCTTGAAAATTATCCATTTAAACCCATCAGAATTATCCTTTAGAACCCTCGATAATTTCACTTTAGAACCCATTTGAATTACCCTTCCGAACCCATTAGAATTACCCTTTAGAACCCATTAGAATTACCTTTTAGAAGCCATTAGAATTACCCATCACAATTACCCTTTCAAATTACCCTATATAAACCTTTAAAATCACCCTTCAGAATTACGCTTTATAACCCTCTAGAATTACACTTTAGAGCCCTTTAGAATTGCATTCTAGAACCCTCTAGAATTACCCTTTAGAACCCTTTAGAATTACCCTTTATAACCCCCCTTGAATTACCCTTTAGAATCCAGTAGATTTATCCTTGAAAATTATCCATTTAAACCCATTAGAATTATCCTTTACAACCCTCGATAATTTCACTTTAGAACCCATTAGAATTACCCTTCAGAACCCATTAGAATTACCCTTTAGAATCCAGTAGAATTCTCCTTGAGAATTATCCATTTAAACCCATTAGAATTACCCTTTCGAACCCATTAGAATGACCCTTAGAACCCATTATAATTACCTTTTAGAGCCATTAGAATTACCCATTACATTTACCCTTTATAATTACCCATTATAAACCTTTAAAATTACCCTTTAGAATTACCCTTTGGAAACCCCGATCATAAACTGACATTTGTAGACAGACGGACAGACAGAAGTGAACCAATTGGTTGGACCATAAGTTCACTTTAACCCCGCTTTACGCTTTAACCCAGTGAACCATAAGTTCACTACTTAAACCCGCTTTTCTTAACTGCTTAACCCCAATGACAGAGTTGGTCTTACATGCTTTGCCAGCATTTATATTTACTGTATATCCCCCACCCCCACTTCCCCTCTTTTTGTCCCCCGTCGCACCGCGGAGCGAAAGGGGGACTATGGTTTTCCCCTCCGTCCGTGTGTGCGTGCGTGCGTGCGGACGTGCGTGCGTGCGGACGTGCGTGCGTAAGCGAAGGACCGAATTTTAATTTGGTGTGTGGGTGCAACTCGGCATAAGGAAGAACCCTATTGAAAATTGGGTCGCCACGTCAAAATCCAAGATGGCCGCCTTGCGTCTTCCACTTTGTCAACTCGCATCACTTCAACGACGGGGGACCTAGGCGTAACGCTTGTTGTTGTTACTACATCATAAAAACGCACAATACAAATGAAAATTATCCATTTTTTATTATTATTATTATTATTATTATTATTATATATGCCAATTCATGAAATATTTGGCCTACACCCCACAAAGACAGTTTAATGTTAACATCGTGTTTCTTAGTTAAATCAATTTTTATTCTATACCACTTGCATTTCCTCTCTTGTAAATAAATAATATCAGCCATTCAATTCATCTAGCAGCAGTTGAAAACATAAGATTACGCTCAAAGTGACAGACTCAACTACAGGTAGGGTGCAAGCTAAACAACATGTAACTAACACGTGAAATACGGATTAAAGAAAGCTAAATCCAAAGCTCAAAGCTCTTTCTTTTTGTTTACAGAAAAGCTTCTCAAAACGCCTCTGAACAAAGCCAAGACAGCTCCCCAAATAGACACCGCAGATCTTTCGACAAATTAAATAATTCCAGACACTTGGTTTGGAAAGATCTGTATTATACATAAATTGGGTATGCCGGTGTCTTCTGATACCTTTGGGAGATGGATGCCACTGCCTTGCATAACCCCAGGTTACCTGTGGGCAAGGTGTTGTCAGCCCCCCTTAGCAACCTGTCAGCAACCTGTCAGCCCCCCTTACCAGGTTAACGGTCCGCAGCCATGCGTTTTAAATGGCAGATGGCTCTGCACATCTGATGGATGAGAGTCCAGTTGACTCCAACAGCACGGGCGGAAGAGGGTGAATTCCCCAACTGCAAGCAGAGAGACAGAGGAGTGGCGACCCCCATCCATAACACACACTTACGTGTGTGTACCAGCCAGAGAAAGGCATTGCCATCATTGCCCGAGGAGACTCGACATCATCATCACACATAAATTATGTGACAAAAACATCCTTTGGAGTTTCTCTTAAATAACTACATTAACCTGGTGATATAGGACTCACACACATAACATACACAAACCATGATTGCCATTGGTTAATCCTTTTTGCAGTTTCTACATTGTATTAACCAGAAAGGCACTAGGTAGACCGAGTACCTCCGCCAGGCTGTTTATGTTTTGCATCTTACTGATAGACCGGATCTTCACCAAAATCAAATCGATTTGGTCTTGTCGCACACGCAACATGTCCACCAAATTTCGTCCGAATCTATCTATAACTTTTTGAGATACCCTGCTCACAGCCAGACAAACCAAAAAACAAGAAATATATTGTGCATAGCAAAATCCCTAAAACAAGTTGTTGACCTTTGGCCTACGTTGACCTTTTGATCTATGTTGACCTTTTTGCCTATGTTAACCTCAAAAATAATTGGTGATTGAATTCAGTGTTCTGATATGCAAATCCTCTTCGAATTTCAAGTCAATTGGAGGAAAATTGAGGATTTTTGAAATTGCACTTAACTTGTTGACCTTTGCCTTATGTTGACCTTTTGGCAAATGTTGACCGAAAAAAATATAGGTGGCTGATTTCATCGATCAAGTATGCAAATTCTCTTCACCTTTCAAGTCAATCAGATGAGATTTGACGATTTTAGAAATCACGCCCATGTTGATCTTTTCACCTTTAGACCTCAAAAATACTTGGTGGTTGGATTAAGTGACCGGATATGCAAATCCTGTTCAAATTTCAAGTCAATCGGATGAAAATTGAGGATTTTAGAGATTGCACCTAAGTTAACCTTTGGACTATTTTTACATTTTTGCCCTTTGACCCCAAAAACAATAGGCTTCTTGCTTATGACCAACTCTACCATTTGGTGAAGTTTCGTGAAGATTTGTTGAAAATTGTGATCTGTAGGTGACTGACATACAGATAAACAGACAAGAAATATGCCGTGCATTGCATGATATTTGCGAAATCCCTAAAATACGTTTTTGGCCTATGATGACCTCACACATAATTGGTGGTTGAATTCAGTGACCTTATTTGCAAATCCTCTTCAAATTCCAAGTCAATCGGATGAAAATTGAAGATTTTAGAAAGTCCACCTTAAGTTGTTGACCTTTGGCCTATGCTGACCTATTAGCTTTGATGACCTCAAAAATAATTTCTGGTTGATTTCAGTGACCTGATGTGCAAATCCTCTTCAAATTTCAAGTCAATGGGGCGAAAATTTAAGATTTAGGAAATTGACAAAATTGTTGACCTTTGGCCTATGTTGACCTTTTGACCTCAAAATCAGTAGGCTTCTTCCTTTTGGCCAACTCTACCATTTGGTGAAGTGGCGTAAAGATCGGTTTAAAATTGTGACCTGTAGGCGATTGACAGACAAACAGACAGACAGAATGACGCACAAGATCAAAAGTACATACCTCGAAGCTATCCTGCCAGGCCAAATAGTGTTAATATACTCATCAAAATGTATACATTTGTATATTTACTTGCATATGAAAGTTAAGGAATACAGGCAAAGGAGCAAAAAAAGTCATTTTCACCTGCCATGTCATTTGCAAGTAGAGCTGATAAAGTCAGCACCGTCTCCAAGTTACAGGGAGGTTTCCATGTGATTTCCCCTTGCTGACTTTGATTAGAAACAGGTGCCTGGCCAGCCAAAATAGAGATTATATCAATGGGTCGAACATGGCCATACTGATACAATCATTCAAGGAGAAATGGACAGGGGGATGTGTGACTGAAACTTCATCAAAATACGGTCGTGATAAACTTTCACACACGTGCAGTATATGCACACTTCAGCATGATACTTAGTATTTCACTGAGAAACACTTGATTGATATATATATATATATATATATATATATATATATATATATACGTATATATATATATATAATATATATATATATATATATATATATATATATATATATATATATATATATATATATATATATATATATATATATATATATATACTAGCAGAAGTACCCGGCATTGCCGGGCGGGGGAGGAGGAGGGGAGGGGGAGGGGGAAGAGGAGGGGAGGGGAACAGGGGGGAGGGGGGAAGGGGGGGGGAGGAGGAGGGGAAATTTAAGGTGTGCTGTAGTTGCTCTGAGACGTACTGATTCCGAATATGCCTTTGGTTTTTCTCTGCGATGAGTAGTTCTCGAGTTATAAGAGGACAAACAAACAATACATACTTTACTGCTATATATATATATATATATATATATATATATATATATATATAAATTTAGTTATTAAAAAAAAAAATACATATATATTTATATGTATTTATTTATGTATATCTATGTATTTATATTTATTTACATATATATATATATATATATATATATATATATATTTGTGGATATATATATATATATATATATATATATATATATATTTTTTTTTTTCATATAATTATTTACATATATATAAAATGACAACCGGTTGTTTCCTTAAATCCGAAACACATTCTGAGCAATATCTGTCAAAAGCTCAATTAAATTAATGACCATTTAATAAAGAGGCTGCCGGCTGTCATTCACAATGGAGAAACGCTGATTTATAAAGGGTGTTCACAAAAAAATTCAACAAAATATACTAACTATACTCCAAAACATGCTAAAATAAGTATATAATCCATGATTCATGGTTCATGCAGAGCGTCCATGGCTGGGGTTACAATGCTGGACGGGTCGCCACTCCGACGCAAGAAGTCAGGGTAGGAATTATTAGGAATTTGTTCAGGATGCTGGCGATAGCTCACCTACAATTTGTGAAGGACACCGTTGGATCGTTAACGTCCACCAATAAATGCCGGCAGGTGAGATGCACAGTTTCACGTCCATGCGAGGGAGAGCGCACACATTGATGAGTCATCCTGCCTGCGAAACACCAGGATGATAGTTTATAGCTAAGCTGAGATCAGGTACATAACGAGGCGTACACATAAATAAGAATAATTCATAGATTGCGTCCTTATTAATTACTAGGTGGGGTACCTGGTTTTACAACCCGGTGCTGTACTAATCCCGTTGGCATTTTGAAAAAAAATGAATAAATATGGGTGGGGGCTAAAAACACCTCCCTACACCCACTAAGGAATGGGGTCGGGGATCATTTAATATTACCTTTCACAGCTACAAACACTACAGAGCGATTTAAAAAAAAAATTAATATCAAAAATTCAAACAAAAAAATTCAAACTGTTTTTGCCTAAAACACTCCCCGGCACTCACTGATGAACCTCTGAAAGTTTGATGACGATCCGTTTGGCCGTTTCCAATAAAAAATTTCAACAAACAAACAGACACACAAAAACTGCTCTCTTATAGTATAGATATGTCCTTTTATATTGAAATCATGGCATGTCTCGGACTATTGTGAGTATCTTTTCGTGGAACCCTTTTCACTCCACTCTTACTTTTTCTTATGCCAGCAAACTAACTTGGTTACTTTTCTAAATAGTTTGTTAAAACTCACTTTACTCGTGAAGATATTATTGGGCCAGTGTTGTGACTCAAGCCAAACTGAATGATGAAAAAGATTAATGTTATTGAAAAGTTATCACACAGACCATCAGTCCAAGTATAGGGTGAAAACAGTGTGAAAACAGTCTTGGCATAAAATATACAACGGTGGTTGCCATTGCCTTCCCAAATAGTAATCTGGAGGAATGAAATTGGAATTTGGCCTGCATACTAAGACACATGGGTCACTCGTTTTAGCCCCCATTAGACTTAGTCCGAATGAGGGCTTTGTGGCATGGGTCTCGTCTGTCCGTCCGTCCATGTGTGCGTGCGTCCGCAACCATATCTCAGAGATGTATGGACCGATTTTGTTCATACGTGGCAAAAAGGCAACACATGATGGCTTACATACGCACATTATTTCGTTTCTCGATCTGATAAAAGATGGCCTACTGGCGGCCATCTTAGTTGTAAAAAAACCCCAATATTGACCACGTCCTCAACCATTTCTCGGACATGCATTTACCGATCTTGTTCAAACTTGGCACACAGAAAATGAATGATTGATTACATATTCACGTCATTTTGTTTCAAGATCAGATGCAAGATGGCCGACTGGCGGCCATTTTGTTACTTAAACGTGTCCCCAACTTTTTCGCATCATCTCGACATGATTTTGTTCAAACTTACAAAGACAATACATGAGAGTATACATATGTAGAGGATTTTGTTTGGTAATCCAACCAAAGATAGCTGACTGACGGTCTTTAACGCCGTACAGCAAAATTACTAAAACCACGGGGCAATGACATTTTATATCTTTTCCTTATCTATCTATAATTCCATTAATCTCTGTGTGTATGTGTGTATGTGTGTATGTTTGTCTGTGACCGCTGTTTCTCGACAACTACCGGTCCGATATACTTTAAACTTGCCAGGTATATTGCTGGGGACCCGAGGATGTGCCTTTTCAAGGTTTCATATTAATCGGAGAAGTAGTTACCGAGCTATGGCGATTTCTTTACCAAACACTGCAAGCCGTTCGCTTTGGACCAAACCATTGCATGTAAATAGAGGGGGGGGGTTCTGTGGTCGTTGCGAATGGACCAAACCATTCATGTAAATAGAGGGGGGGGGTTCTGTGGTCGTTACTGCCACGTGGTTTCAAAGTTTTTTTTTGTTGTTGTTGTTTGCACGCATGTTTTTTTGCACCCACGTACGGGCACGCCCTAGGATGTTTACACACACACACACCCCTACACAAATTTTTTTTTTTTTTGGCAAGGAACGGGCACCCACGTACGGGCACGTCCTAGCTTATATATAGTACGGGCATGCCCTAGTCTATCTATAATTCCACTAATCTCTGTGTGTATGTTTGTTTGTTTGTTTGTTTGTCTGCGACCGCTGTTTCTCGACAACCACGGGTCCGATATACTTTAAACTTGCCAGGTATATTGCTGGGGACCCGAGGATGTGCCTTTTCAAGGTTTCATATTAATCGGACAATTACTTACCGAGCTATGTCCAAAAAACGATTCAACCAATCAGAGAGCAGCGAGCTATCGCGTGTGCCGAACGTGGCGAACACACTCTGCCTCGGACGGCACATTTGAGAGCGTATTCATTTATTTCACGTTGGCAAACTATGTTGCCGCTATGTTGGCGTTAAACTATGTTTTAAAACTAATTAAAACCATTTCATGTAAATAGAGGGGGGGGGGATTGTCACTGTACTCGCAAGCCGTTCGCCGTTCGCTTTGGCGTGGCGAATGGACCAAAACATTTCATGGACCAAACCATTTCATGTAAAGCGTTCGCCGTTCGCTTTGGCGTTGCGAATGGACCAAAACATTTCATGAACCAAACCATTTCATGTAAATAGAGGGGGGGGGGATATAATTTTAGATATATATATAGTACGGGCATGCCCTAGTTGTTTAAATTAGCATTGGACCTCTCATGTCCACAAGTGAGAGTTGAAAAAAGGGACAGGTGTAACATCTTTTCCTAAAGGGGGGGTGCATTTTCTAATGCAATACCCTGTGTGCAAAGCACCATGATGAGAAGTTTGCAGGTTGATTCATATTAGGAATTTATCCCTTGGATAGAGAAATTGGAGTTGAGTTCATCGTCCCCCAAGGTATTCTGCCATCAAATTTAAAACAAAAAAAATCTAAAACGATCGAAAGTTTTAAAAAAGTATAAAATATATTGCAAATTATAAGAAATGTTTAACATTTATAATATTGTTGCGAATATGGAATTTGGCCTCCATATCCGCTTGTAAATATTCCCCTATTTCTCCAATACTCCCCAACTTTCCCCAATCCCCCATTCCCTAGTCCCATTGCATGTAAATAACACTCAGTAGAGCCGACCTTCCCCTTATTCCCCCATTAAATGTCGTGCCCAGGTCCACCGCACCACACGTAGACCACTTTCGGACATCTTCCTAGTTATTCTTAATCTATGTCAGTTAAGGACTCGTTTCCATTAATTCTGACTCTTCGTTGCACCAGAATGTGATTATATGGCATCAGTAGTGAGTTTAGGACCTTTCCCATACCTCCTTCCATCTTCTTCCCCAACAATTACAACAACAACAGAGGAGATGGCGGCGGCGCGGGGGAGGATGCGTCCTCACACCGGCTCGATTAGCGCCATTGACCACGCGCTCCACGGGGTTACCACGGAGGGGCTGGCTGACAGCTCCTCCTCAAGGGCGGAGCCTGGTAACCCCCCGCACCCAATCAGAAGGGCGGACCGATTCCATCTGGGGCGGCGCTAACGAGCCGAGGGCGTGTCACTCCCCGCCGGATATACGCGGCCCCGCGCCGGATGTGACGTCAGATTCGCCCCCAGCTGGAGAAAGAACGTTGCCTGCGATCGCTGAGAGGAAGAGAACCCGCCTGTGAAAGAACGTTACCTCCGAGCGCTGTGACCTCCCCGCATCTTTGGACCGGACTGTACCCTGCTTTGAGCCAAGAGTGCACCTTGAGCCATCGCTATCTGCCTTTCCTAGCCATCAATCCCCGTGTGAGTCAGCCATTGTCCCGTTTACCTGTCGTCTGTCCGGGGTTAATATAAGTGTGTCTAAGTGCCTGTCTTCCTGTAATATACCTCTAGCCCCTGTAATCTAACCTTTTCCGTACGAATATAATTGAGAATCGAAACATTGGTGTCTGTCATTATAATTCAGCCGGGTGTCTTCTTTTTCTTATTGAGCCAGCGTAACGCGACTTCGTCAACGTCGAGTATAATCGGGTAATTTGTGCGGACACGACGGCCATTCCGCTCGGCCCACCTTAACATCAAAGTCGTGTCTGTAACAATTGGTGTCGAGGAGTGAGATTCGGACCCGGGACTAAATTAGTTAGGCCCAAATTTTGGGAGGGAAAATCGATTCGGAGCGCGTACTGCGCTCGACAAAATCGATCCGGAGCGCGGTCCCGCGGTTACTGCGCTCGACGAAATTATAACAGCAAAATTTGGATTTGTGTTACGAAACTCGAATTTTGAAAGTCGCGCTATGGCGGATCAAGACGGCTGGGGTCCGGTAGGGGAGAGTGAAGCAGGGTCGGTCCAGGACCAAAGTGAGACACGTGAGGAGAGCGAAACAGCGGGGGTAGCAGACGCGCGAAATGGCGCCTCGCACATAGCTACGGCGGCCGCACCCGCTGCACAAGTGGGAGGGATGGCCCAGATGCAGGTCCTCATGGAGCAATTTATGGCGCAAATGCAGGCGTCCCTCAAACTGCAGAGTAACCAATTGGGGAACCGGATGGATGCTCAGGGTGAGCGATTGGAGGACCAAATGGGGGTAATGGGGAACCGGATGGATGCTCAGGGTGAGCGATTGGAGGACCAAATGGGGGTAATGGGGAACCGGATGGATGCTCAGGGTGAGCGATTGGAGGGCAAAATAGGGGTAATGAGGGACGAAGCGAGGGGTACCAGTGAGGGATTAGACAATAATTTTAAGGGATTAGACAATAATTTTAAGGGATTAGACAATAATTTTAAGGGATTAGACATGAAATTTGGGAAATTAGACGATAGATTAGGGGAAATACAGGAGGGGTTAACGGGGGTAGAAAACAGAATGGCCGCTCAAGAGAATCAAATGGAAGGGATGCAAAAAGGGTTAGAGGGGTTAGAAAACACCATGGAAGGCAAATTGAGGGACATGAGGGACCAAGCGGAAAGGGAAGTTAACCAAATGGGGCAGCAGATAGAGGGGGTCAGAATGGGGGTAGAAGCCAAACTGGATGCTCACAGGGAGGAAATGGAGCAGATGAGGGTGGCATCTGGGCAGGAGATGCAAGTGATGGGAGAAGAGATCAGAAGAGGAGTGAGTGAGGAGGTCGGAGGAGTGCGCGAGGAGGTGAGGCACTGTAAGGAGCACATGGAGAAGGAGGTGAGAAAGGGGACTGTAAAGTTACAAGGGGGCATAGAGGTCCTGACACAGGAGGTGGAACAGCTGACGGAGGGACAAAAAGAAGTAAAGGAGCAGGTTCAAAGGAACACTGCGGTATTAGGAGGGTTGAAAGCGACACAAAACGACATAAAAAACGACTTGATAGCGACAAAGAGGGAATGTCAGATGGTACGTGAGGGACTGACAACGAGGTTGGACGAGGTGATAGAGGTAATGGAGACGAAGGACCGGCAGGTGAGGACGCACATGGAAACGGTCAAGGTAGCCTTAGAGGATGAGCTTGAGGAGACGTACCGGGGAATAAAAGAGGTGAAGCAGAAATTAGAAGAAGTGGAAGAAGGGGTGAGCGAAATTAAGAAGCGACGGAGAAAGGATAAGAAAGAGATAAAGGAGGAAGTAAAAGAATTGGTCCAAAGTCTGTGTTCGGATCGGGATGATGTGCTCATTAACCGGATGAGGGATTCGCAGGTGATGGAGGAGAAGCGAAGAGGAAGAGGACCCGGTGTAAGTGGTGACCAATATGGTCGTGCGTATGATGCGCCAGGGGATTTAAGAAGCTTGGGGGTCGAGATAGACCCGGGTGTTCGTGAGAGGCCGTTGGTGAAGTGTGCGACAGGTCTGGTGTGCGAAAGAGGAGGTGTGCGAGAAAGTCCGACTCTGGGGTGTGTGAGGAAAAAGTGCGTGCCAAGGAGTAGTGAGGGTGCTGGCGAGAGTGAGTCGGTCGTAGCGCGTGTGCGAGGGGGCACATGGAAGCGCGGTGTGGTGAGTGTTACAGAGGGTGTGACGGGAGAGTGTGCGCGAGAAAGGTGTGTGACGGACAGGTGCATGAGGAAAGAGTGCGCTGTCAGAAGTAAGGAAGAGTGTCCACCTGTGGTGAGTGTTACAGAGGGTGTGATGGGAGAGTGTGCGCGAGAAAGGTGTGTGACGGACAGGTGCATGGGGAAAGAGTGCGCTGTCAAGAGTAAGGGTGAGTGCGCTGTCAGGAATGGAGGTGAAAGTAGTGAGAGTGACATGGAGCGTGAGTTAGTTGTGACAGGTGAGCGAGGATGTACACCTGGGATGGAAGGATGCACACCTGGAATGGTAGAGCGAGAGTGGGAATGCACGCTGGAGTTGGTGGTGAGGCACGTGGTTGGGTGTGCGAATGAGGGCACACCTGTGATTGTCACAGAGGAGGTGACCGAGGAGGGGGTGCGAAGCGGTGTATTGGTGAGGTGTGCGAGCAACGAATGTGTGCCAAAGTGTTCGGTGGTCAGGTGTGTGACCAAGGCTGTGAGTGGAATGGGTGTACCTGGGTGTGTAAGGAAAGGTACGAGGAGCATGGGCACGGCGGGATGTGTGAGCAAGGAACGGGCTTCGGGGTGTAAGCATGCAGGTGAAGCATCGACATTAAACGGGTTAGAGGTTAGGTCGACTTTTAGCCGAATCGGGCCCTCGGTGCGTGCTGGGCCTCGCTTTGAACGGCCGCGTCCGTGCTCCACTAGGCGGAGCGGGCAGCCCGATAGGAAGGGTCGTTATGGCGACCACGTTTTGGTGAGGCATTCCGGCAGGCCGAGATCGAGCCATGGGATGGCTCCGTGCCGAGATGGTGCGTGGTATCTCGGCCCGGGTAAACCTCCTTCCCTGCACCGAATGCGGGATGTATCCAGCCGCTGGCACAAAACAACCAGCATCCATTGCTTGGCTTTACGAAGCCGGGCTTTGGACAGGGATTGGCGCACCGAGAGGTATTAGTGAGTAAACTGGGTGATGAGGTTAGTGTTTTGGACCCAAAATTAGAGAAAAACAAAATTTGATGATTGGCAAAGGATTGGCAGTAGTGATTGGCAGATGATGGGCAGTGATTGGAAAATTTTTGAATTGTTGGATTTGGACGAGCGAAATTGGTAGTGAGAGACCCCCGATGTGGTGGGATGGCAAAACCACCATCCTTCCCATATGGGGGCAAAGGAGCAATAGCTTATGGGGTGTATGGCAGTGAAAACTAGCCCGGGTGGGTTAGGATATTGTGTGTAGGGATCTAGAGAAGATGACCTTAGGTGACGTTAAGATTAGTTAGTGACTGATACCTGTAGTGGGGACGCAGGTAGATTAGTATGGATGATAATGACGAGGGAGCGCAATAGTTTAAAGGGACGACTGGGAAGCGCAAGTTTCAGAAGGGAGTAGTTAGATGAGATGATGCCGTGTTTGTGAGAATTGAACAGGTGTGATTGCACAGGTGTGCAACTGGACAGGTGTGTGGAGCAGTGTATGAGTAGTGAGTGTGTGGATCAGCGCGAATGCGCTTGGGGAGAGAAGGGTGCAGGTGGCACCAGGTGTGAGAGCACAGGTGTGCAAGTACAGGTGTGTGGAGAGAGTTGGAGTAAGTGGTACGGAGTGGTGTGCATGGTGCGAAGGTGTGGATGGGGGAAGAGTGGACCCCTTTCACGAGTACCCGGGGCGGGTAGTGTAAGTGTTAGGTAGAGGGTACAGGTAAATTGTGGTTGGATATTGGCATTTGTGGTGCGGTGGCAGAATGGTGTTGTGGATGGGTGCATTAGTGTTGTGGAAATGGCTGGGCGTGTAGCCTGTTAGTGTGTGTAGTTGGTTGGGCACTCCACCACTGTGAGGATGTCGGCCAGGTGAGGCCGCAGGTGGGCTCTGGGAGCCGGTAGAGTTGTGGATGGGGCCCGAGGATCCGGAGGATGGACCCGGGTAGCCCAGTGCCAGAGAGGGCACCGAGTGGGGAGAGTGCCAGAGGGCCTTCCCCTGGTAGTTAGGTTAGGGTAAGGAGCAGGTAAGCTCGGAGGCAACTGCAGTGGTGGAGGTGTGCAGGTGGGTAGACCCACTGGGAGAGGTACACGTCGCAGCCCAGAAATTGTACGAGGGCACCGGGAGATGAATCGGGGGAGTGAGACCCCAAATTGAAGAGCACCGCAGTTTGGCCAATGGGAATTGGTTTTTAGAACCCATAGTGTAAGAGGGCCAATGGTTTGGCCGGAGAAAGACCCCGGGTAGTGTAAAGTTGTTAAAGTCATTTAGGAGATAGTTAGGATTGATGAACCTGTCGCACCATACGCAGCCACTTACCTGTGGTGATGATGATGACTCCACACCTGTGTTTTCTTTGTTTTGTTGCAGGAAATGGAATTGCTGTGTGGATTGTGAGACGCATCACGACGTGGATGAGACATTGGGGTGATTCCATCTCTCCCTCCCTAGGAGGGACTGATGATGAATTGGTAATGGCAAATTATGATGTTGAGTTGGAGATGGCAAATTATGATGTTGAGTTGAAAATGGCAAATTTGATTGGTTAGGAGGGAGAGAAGACGAATTTGGTTTATGGGAGGAACGGGGAAGACAGTAGGGATGTTTGTTGATTTGTAAAGTAGATGTTTATGGGTAGTGTTGTGTTGTGTGGATACAGTAAGGGGTAAGGGAGGGGCCATGTAGGTTACCTGGTGGGGGGGGGGGGGCGTACGATAGGAACGTACCTGTCTCACCTGGTTCCCATGTGCCCCCAGTGTGCATCACCTTACATTGCGTGCACTTTTGCGCCCTTACCACCTTACTCACTTGTCTGCTTCTTTTGTCTCCCACCTCCGAGGATCTGGCTTTGGGGTGGAGAGAGAGGAGAGAGAGGTGCTGGCTGCGCAGTTGTGGGCCTGCACTTTCGCTGTTTGCTGCCGGGATCGATACACCATATGGACCGCAATGTTTGTGGCCACCCACAATGGACCGCAGTTCGTTTGCGGCCAAGCACCACCCGGGGATGGACCTATGGGTCAACGTGGCACCTATGCCATAAAGGTGAACCACTGTTAATTAACACCACTGAAGGCCACACGAAGAGCAAGAGACACCTGCAGGGTTAGGGGTTGTCGAATTTATTTTTATTCCAATGAACAATGGTGACTGCACCGATTGGTGGTGGGGTGGTGCTTTTGATGCTCGGGAAGGGTGCTCTGCACGTTATTAAAGGCCGTCGGCCACAGAGCACTAGTGGGTTGGTGTATCGATGCTGGCAAGCGCGCTCTCTCTATGCATAACATCTGCATGTGTTCCTCCAAAAACAGGTCCTGGATCGTAGTGTAAATAGCAGCGTAGTCGTGTAAATAATGCTCCCTACCGGCTGTGTGTAGTTTGAGAATTCTTTCCGGATTCGGTTATCCTGTGGGTGTGTTTCTGTGAGGAGAAGGGTGCAACGTCGCAGGGGGACATATTTACTCATTTGTGAATATCTGTAAAACTGTCGCACTCAGGGTAGAGTTAATAGTAGAGGGAACTACATTGCGTGCCACACTAAAGTAGGTAAAAATTTATCGGGTCGGGACGCCCCGAGGGTAGAGAAGGGTGCAATGTTGCGAATATGGAATTTGGCCTCCATATCCGCTTGTAAATATTCCCCTATTTCTCCAATACTCCCCAACTTTCCCCAATCCCCCATTCCCTAGTCCCATTGCATGTAAATAACACTCAGTAGAGCCGACCTTCCCCTTATTCCCCCATTAAATGTCGTGCCCAGGTCCACCGCACCACACGTAGACCACTTTCGGACATCTTCCTAGTTATTCTTAATCTATGTCAGTTAAGGACTCGTTTCCATTAATTCTGACTCTTCGTTGCACCAGAATGTGATTATATGGCATCAGTAGTGAGTTTAGGACCTTTCCCATACCTCCTTCCATCTTCTTCCCCAACAATTACAACAACAACAACAGAGGAGATGGCAGCGGCGCGGGGGAGGATGCGTCCTCACATCGGCTCGATTAGCGCCATTGACCACGCGCTCCACGGGGTTACCACGGAGGGGCTGGCTGTCAGCTCCTCCTCAAGGGCGGAGCCTGGTAACCCCCCGCACCCAATCAGAAGGGCGGACCGATTCCATCTGGGGCGGCGCTAACGAGCCGAGGGCGTGTCACTCCCCGCCGGATATACGCGGCCCCGCGCCGGATGTGACGTCAGATGCGCCCCCAGCTGGAGAAAGAACGTTGCCTGCGATCGCTGAGAGGAAGAGAACCCGCCTGTGAAAGAACGTTACCTCCGAGCGCTGTGACCTCCCCGCATCTTTGGACCGGACTGTACCCTGCTTTGAGCCAAGAGTGCACCTTGAGCCATCGCTATCTGCCTTTCCTAGCCATCAATCCCCGTGTGAGTCAGCCGTTGTCCCGTTTACCTGTCGTCTGTCCGGGGTTAATATAAGTGTGTCTAAGTGCCTGTCTTCCTGTAATATACCTCTAGCCCCTGTAATCTAACCTTTTCCGTACGAATATAATTGAGAATCGAAACATTGGTGTCTGTCATTATAATTCAGCCGGGTGTCTTCTTTTTCTTATTGAGCCAGCGTAACGCGACTTCGTCAACGTCGAGTATAATCGGGTAATTTGTGCGGACACGACGGCCATTCCGCTCGGCCCACCTTAACATCAAAGTCGTGTCTGTAACAATATGTCAAAAATTAAGGGATTATATATTAGGACCTAATTCACGAAAAATTTCACTGTCAAAACAGAAAAGGCAAACATGAGTATTAACAAACACTTTGGACTGAGGGAGGATTGAAAAGGGTTGTAAAGAAAAATGTGAGGATTGGCTCTTAGTTGGAATACAGAACAGAGTGTATTGTCATGCCTCGTACCACCTTCTACCTCCATTCGCCAGTGAGTCCACTGCAGCCATCTGCAGAGCCTTGTGCTGATAAATGTTTGGGTTGGACTTCTGTAGCTGTACCACAAAGATCCAGTGATAATGAATAGTACTGCCATTCATGAATAGTGATGTCGTAACCTTGCCTTGAATGAGCAGCATTACTATGAATGGAAGAAGCATCTGCAAGACTACTGCAAAAATATAGAAATGTTTGAAGGTGTTGCAGCATAAGACCATAGATGGGAACATTTTCTTTGCCAAGTTCTCAAATAAAAGTTGTGAATAGCTCATGTGAAGTTATTTTTTGTATACAGATCGAGGCTCATGGAAGAAAGAGCTAGAGCAGAAGGGAATGGAACAAAATGTAAAAGGGGAAACACCAACAGCAGAGTTGAAGTGACAGTGAGATCAAGGGAAGGGGGATAGGATAGATGGGGGTGAACAAGCTGCACAAAAGCTGAAACACAGCAAGACGAGGAAGGGGAAAGCGAGGATGAAATAGAGCAAGGATCAAACCATCTGACAGCTTGACAGGTATGACGAAAATCGAGAGAATCAACAATTGATTGATTAATTGTGTAATTAAAATAAATTGTAAAATAATTAACTTCTTAATTATTTGGCTAATAGCATATCTAAACCACCACTGTTTCATCCGAATCTGTAACTTTTAGAAAATGAAGTAATCAAAAAATTAAATTATTAATCAGGTAATTGATTAAGTAATTAATCAATAAATTAAAAATACCCTTTACAGCCAAATCACTTGGTCACTGTGGTGTCCAAATATCAGCTTCCTAGCTCAAAGGATGGCAAGAGAGAACCTTGGCCTTTGACCTATATAGTCAAAAAGCATTGACAGCCTCACTTTCGTCCTTTGGAATTCTCTGGTAAAGTTTGATGAAGCTCTGGTAAAGTTTGATGACAGCTGAAAGTGTTCGCGAATCATCGCACTCACGGACAAACAAACAAGAAGACGTCATGCGGAGCACGATACTTGCAAAATCCGCCCCCCACGCACGAGAAAAAATAATTCCATTGATACAGCAAAATGTCCATTTCATCAAGATTAAAATTGACAATCTTGATCAAAGCTCGGATCAACAGGAAGAAAAGTGACGATTTTTCAGATGAAAAATTATGATTTTGGAAGGTTGACCTTGAGTTGACCATTGACCTTTTGACCTAAAAAATAGTTAGTTTCCCTATTCAGTGACTCAATGTACAAATGCTGTTCAATCAATTTTCAAGTCAATCAGATGAAAATTGAGGATTTTAGAAATGTGGCCCATGTTGACCTTTTGGCCGACGCTGACCTCAAAAATACTTGGTGGTTGAATTCAGTGATGAGATATGCAAATTCTCTTCAAATTTCAAGTCAATTAGATGAAAATTGAGGATTTTAGAAATTTGGCCTATGTTGACCTTTTGGCCTATGTTGACCTAAAATATAATACGTGGTTGAATTCAGTGACCAGATCCTCTTCAAATTTCAAGTCAATTGGATGAAAATTGAGGATTTTAGAAATTTGGCCTTTGTTGACCTTTTGGCCCATGTTGACCTCAAAAATACTTGGTGGTTGAATTGAGTGACCAGATATGCAAGTCCTCTTCAAATTACAAGTCAATCGGATGAAAATTGAGGATTTTAGAAATTTAGCAAAGTTGGTGACCTTTGGCCTATGTTGACCTTTTGACCTATTGACCCCAAAACAATAGGCTTCTTGCTTTTGACCAACTCTACCATTTGGTGAAGTTTCGTGAAGATCGGTTGAAAATTGTCGTGATCGTGAAGATCGGACAAACAAACAGACAAACAGACAAACAGACAGACAAACAAACAGACAGAACCACAAACACAACCGACCAACATACTTGAAAAATCTTCGATTTGGCAAGTAACAAGACAGATCAACATTAGGAGGTGAAGGAGAGGGGTGAAAAAATAATCAATAACCTGGAAAAGGGGGGGTACTTGGGAATGGGGTCTTTTAGATCACAAATCGTCGTGTTATTTTTAAGTCCATTTCTCAGATATGGGCTTCGCTGGGAGGGCCAGCATTGATTGCCTATCCATAATTGGTTAATGTTGGCCAACCTTCTTCAACTGCGATGGGTCATGTGATGGTGCTCCCGAAATGCTGTTCTGTATAAGAGGTTCCAATATTTCGAACCACTGATGATGAAGGAATTCGTGAAAAACGTCCAAGTCCAGGCCTGTGGTTTGTTGACTTGGAGAGGAGCATGGGAATGTCGCTCCAATACATCTGCTCACTTTGTTCTCGATGGTAGAGCTCGTGCCTTTGGGAGATGCAGCCGAAGTATCCTTGGCTTGTTGTTGCCATTCCTCCTCCAAACAGTACAGACACTGCAGCGACGATGAACTGATGATGAACACATTGAATGTTAAAGCCAGCTGATGAGGTTTAATATTTTTCTTAATATTATTAATCACCTCCGCACACTAAACGAATCCCTATTAGTAATTACAAGGCTGCAAGTTGTCTAACTGTCTTATCTTATCGAATTGTCTCGTGAATCTTCCAACAGACGAGGTGATATGTATTCTGTAACATGGACATCACCCAAAGGGATGGAGGCGTTATAATTATTGGACAGATATTGCCAAATGACGTAAGTACGTGTGGATCAGATCCAGATGTCTCGCGCTGTACGAGCCCAATCAGTGACGGCCAGGATCACGTGACAAGTTGGCTATCCAAGGATAATTGTAATCAGCGATCTTCCGTATTACATACACTAGCGTGACTCGGCGCGCTCCGCGTGCCTCACCACACGTCGTTTCAGAGGGGTAGGCATCTTTGACCATTTCGGTGTCTTTTGGGTCTTCATGGTGTTTTGGGTCTTCAGGGCCACTTTGGTCTTCAGGGTCTTTTGGATCCTCTGGGCCTTTAAGGGTATTTTGGGTCTTTGAGGTGTTTTTGGGTCTTCGGGTCTTTGGTGTCTTCAGAGGCTTTTGGATCTTCGGTGTCTTTTGGGTCTGTGGGGTCTTCAGGGGCTTTTTGGGTTGTTTTGGGTCTTTGGGGTGTTTTTGGTCTTCGGGGTGTTTTGGGTCTTCTGGGTGTTTTGGGTCTTCGGGGTGTTTTGGGTCTTCGGGGTGTTTTGGGTCTTCGGGGTGTTTTGGGTCTTCGGGGTCTTTTGGGTCGTTTGGGTCTTCAGGTCTTTTGGGTCTTCGAGGTGTTTTGGGTCTTCGAGGTTTTTTTTGGGTCTTCGGGGCGTTTTGTATCTTTCTTTGGGGTATTTTGGGTTTTTGGGTATTCAGGGTCTTTTTGGGTCTTTGGGGTGTTTTGGGTCTTTGGGGGTCTTCAGGGTATGTTGGGTCTTTGGGGGTCTTCGTGGTCTGAAGGGTCTTGGGGGAATTAAAGGGTCGTCAAAGGTCTGAGGGGTCTCAGCAGTCTTAACGCAATTAATAGGGTTAATTAAGAGGGTGGTAATGGTAATTTTATTTGAAGTAGAAGAAGAAGACGTTTTCGTCGCATATAAACATACATACATAGCGAACCATATACGTTTGCTCCATTATAAAAAGATATACAGAAGGAAAATAAAATTCCATTCAATGAAGAAAAAATACTTATTTGCTTTCAAAACGTTATTTTTCGATCTTATTACACTTTTTAAAATATCACGTGACCTAATTTTGTGACGTTGTACATCTAATTTGCATATTAATTATCGGCTCAAAGTAATACATTAATTTTCCGAATTTTCGTTTTTTTGCATTATTCAAATTACAACTTTTCAATACATAGATTTGGAGTCTGTATTTACAGCAGTAAAAAAAGCATATATCATGAACTAACCAATGCATATAATTACCATATTTAAAAATACATTCAACATTTTGTAAAATTATCTTTACCTCATCAGAAAAGATAAAAATTAAAAAGTTAGGCATTGGATCTCATTCTTAATAGTTTTTGGTCATTTGATACATTTAAAAGATGAACTGTGCCAAATTTGAAACACACTTCTCTTCTGCTTCAAAATTTATGATGAAAAATGCCATGAGTATAGAATGTAGATTCTAAGATAAACACTTTTAAAGTTTTGCTCATGATTTATGAGTGCGGAATCATATGCGCTTCCAAAATAAACAGGTTAATCATGATTTTGTTTGTACATGACTTGAATTTTAATTAATTAATCATGATTTTAATTTTAAAAATGTTTTTTTGAATACTTCATACATATATATATATATATATATTGTTACCGATACGGAGTACGGCTTCCCTCTTAGCAAGGGGTGGTTAGTCCCTTGTCTTGTTAAGCTGACCGTCTCCGCTCCTGGCACTTGTAACGCTATCCCGCGGGATGGAACGGATCAGGGTTATGGGTCCAGGGTTTATCCCAAATACCTTTATCCGTCCCTCCGCAGATTAGGGAGACAAGTACCGCTCGAACCCCGGTTTGGATGGTCTAGTTAGTTGCCGAGCGGTTTTTAGCAACCCGAAGTTCGAGTCATTAGCCTTCACTAAACCTGATCCTGAACGTTGGCCGAATCGCGCCACGTACACTCAATATTGAAACCACTAAAGCGACCGAACGAGAATGAAGAAGAAGAAGAAGTACGGAGGAATAACAGGATTTATTAATTATTTACACAAGCCAAAGCAACGAGAGCAGTCAAGGTTATATACAGAAAATGGAAGGAGCAGGAGACAGTGAAATCATTAGCTTACCTATACAAGCTTAATTAATAAACCCCAGGACAACGTGAAAGACAGACGGACGACCACACTTACACGGGGAATGCAGGGAGGAATGAATGGCTTGGAGATGGATGGCTTTGAGAGGCAAGGAAGGTTCAGCGGGTACTGGGCACGGTCGGGCCAGAAGGCACCGCCGTCAAGAAGCCGAGCCGCGGTCTTTGGTCCCAAACTGCGTGGGCGAAGTTCCTTTCTCCGCCTGCTGCGTCGCACGCTCCTTGCGTTGCCTCGGTCCGTTTTCCTGCAGCGCGGCACGTCTCACGGCGGCTTGGTCACACCTCATCTCCAGCGCATCTCCTGGACTCAGAACTCATCTCTCTCTGTGGGGAGCGTCCTGCCGCGGGTTATATAGGCCCCGCCCTTCAACCTTTGCGAACCTCCCCGATCGTTCTCTCTCCGCCCTCTCAAGCCAAACCCCTCGTTCT
This sequence comes from Myxine glutinosa, assembly GCF_964187855.1. Taxonomy (NCBI): domain Eukaryota; kingdom Metazoa; phylum Chordata; class Myxini; order Myxiniformes; family Myxinidae; genus Myxine; species Myxine glutinosa. The sequence continues at coordinate 118,633,008 of NC_136271.1, forward strand.
GGGTTGGATGAGCGGGGCCGACTCACTCCTCCCCTCTATGACGAGGTGGAGACCCACCTTTCTACTTCGTGGTTACCTCGTGCGTAATGGAGTCAAATGCAGCAAAGTGAACGGGAGATGAAAATGGAGCAAAGTGGCTAAATAAGTCAATTGCAGCAAACCTGGCAAACCTGGCACTTGGAAGATGCCATGGGGCGTTGGAGGGACCTACTCTTATTTAATTCGGTGCAATGAAGAGTCAAACTATTGGGAAACACATCCTTAACCTACATAGGTCACGTCACATTCAGATCACGGCGAGGTCACGTCTTTTCGAAGCTGTTCCATGCGCTCACGCTTTCGAAGCTAAGTGATCTTTCACAATTGTGTTTTTGTCGAGACTGTATCTATCTTTCGGTGTGTGTACCTATAGCGTATCTTTTGGAAAATTTTCGGTGCTAATTTTTCGTACATGTATACACAACCGTCGGTTAATGCGTATCGAGTATTCTGAGGCCTTGTACTCGTAGGCTTAGGCTACCGTACCGTCTCCGACCTTGAGGTTTTGTTTTTCTCTCAGCGATTCGTCGAATGCGCTGCAATTATTTTCGTTCTCTGTTTCGTCCCAGTCGTTCACCCCGTACCTCCTTGTTTAATATCTCTACTCAAAAAAAAAGAAAACCCCAAAAAAATATTTCCTTCTCAGGGCTTATTCGTTTATTTGTTGTTCTTATTCGTTCGTTCTTCATTCACGTTGTTCGCGATCACGCGATCACGTGGTTAGAAATGTATAATCTCCCCTGAACAACTATTTTCTCTCATATATTATAACACCCTTTTCTTCTTCTCCTACAAAAGGATGCTTTCGTCTTGCTCACCAAATCTATTCATTCCAAAAAATATATATAATACCATCTCTTACAGTTCCTCCTTTCTACATTCCCTAAACTATCCAGAACTCCACCCCTCCTTCAGTGTCCTCAAACGTATTTTTGACTCGAAGGTCTCAAACTCATTTTGCAAAAAATGTTCGTTTCCCATGAATCGTACACTTTTCAAAATCCAATCTCACCCCTCCCCTCCAAATCTTCCCCATCCCCCCTTCCCTCCAAATCCTCCCCATCACCCATCCCTTTCAAATCTCCCCCCTTGCCCCTTCCCTCCCCTCCCTCCTAAACTCCCCCCACACCCCTCCCCTCCGAGACTCTCCCTCGCTCCTCCCCTCCTAGACTCCCCAATCACCCCTCCTCCTCAAAGCATCCTCCCTGCTTCTTCCCCCTTCCAACTTTCACCTTCATCTCCCCCAACCTTCTGCCTCGCTCTTCCCCCTCCTCAAATAACACCTCACTGTGCCTCACCCAATCTCCATCAAACCTTTTGTCCGCCCCATTCCTCCCTTTCTCCAAGCTATTCTGAAATCTCTGAAATCTCTGACACACCTTCAACAGCTCTCCCTACCTCTTCCTCCTCTTCCACATCTTACCCTACCCCTCCCCCCCCCCTGTTCTGTACCCGATGCTCCCCCTTCCTCTTCATTAACGGTATGGACCTCAAACATCGGGGGCCTTCGCTCAAACTTGACTGATCTCTCCATACAGGTTGCTTCTGACAAACCAGATGTGATCTGCTTAACAGAAACTTTCCTCCTTCATGATGTCTCTGATGCCTTGGTATCTCTCCCAGGTTACTCCCTCCTCCGGCATGATAGACCTGAGCCTCGTCCTGGAGGTGGGGTTGCTATCTTTATAAAAAACTCTCTTCCTCACTCGCCCTCCACTGCCCTCTCTCCACCTCACCCCCAGGAATACCTTTGGCTACGGCTTCCCCTTCGCTCCCACCTTTTGTTCATATGTGTGTTGTACCGTCCACCAAACAGCGATGACTCCATCTACATCTCGCTGTCTGATAATATGGACCAACTTCTATCTACCCATCCCAACTCTCTCTTCTTCATATGTGGTGATTTCAATTGTCACCATGCCAGTTGGCTGGGTGTGGGTACCTCTCTCACCAGCCATGGCTCTTCAGCAAAGTACTTCTGCGACTCACTGGGACTGACACAATCTGTCAATTTCCCGACCCGGATCTCAGTCAACGGAGCATCTTCTCTTCTGGATTTGGTTATGACTAACTTCCCTGAAAATGTCTGCTGCTCTTCTTCTGCTCCAATCCGCTCATCTGATCATGTGCTTGTCAAAGTGGACATCTCTCTGACCATTCTCAGAGAGCCTCCTCAGCGTCGACGAGTCTGGCATTTCGCTCAGGCCAACTGGCATGGTCTTCAAGCAGCCATCAATCATCTGGACTGGTCTCCCATCTCTACCGCCTCTGACATCAACTCATCCTGGGAATTCTTTCAAAGTACATTGCTCTCTCTCATGCACAGATTTATCCCATCTCGTCTTCACTTGTCATACCCTTCCTCTCATCCATGGTACACGGAATCTTGTGGTGAGGCTGTTGCCCTGAAACAACTTGTTTTCGTCTCCTGGAAAGCAAATCCAACGGAAGGAAATCTCATTTCCTTTCACAAAACCCGAAACAAGTGTGTGTCCACCCTCAGGAGAGCCAGGAAACAATATCTCACCGTTCTCAAGACCGAACTCTCTTATCTGTCTCCCTCTTCCAAATCCTGGTGGCGTCTGGTCAAATCTGTTTCTGGAGTTTGTTCCCCCTCCATCCCCTCCCTCACCTCAAACGGCTTAACGGCTGACTCCGCACGTGAAAAAGCTGAATGCCTCAACTCTGTGTTTGCCTCTAAATCTTGTGTCCCAAACCCATCCCTCTCTGTACCCACCGTACCCAGTCATACCCAGCTGCTCCTGGACTCTGTGTCCTTTCCTCCTGACAAGGTGGAAAAGTTTCTGTCAACCCTCGACTCTGATTCTGCAACTGGTCCTGACGGCATAAGCCCACTGGTCCTAAAATCCTGTACTTCCGCTCTTTCACTCCCTCTTTCTGTTCTCTTCACCCTCTCTTTTGCTCAAGGTCATCTGCCATCTGCTTGGAAATCAGCCAACATCACCGCTTTGCACAAAAAAGGTGCAAAAACAGATCCTAGCAACTACAGACCAATCAGCCTTCTCCCAATTATCAGCAAAGTCATGGAATCCATCATTGCTTCAGATATGAAATCTTTCCTCTTCTCCAATGGCTTGATCTCTGATCATCAATTTGGTTTCAGACCTGGTCACTCTACTCTGGACATGCTGCTTCTGCTTTCTCAACAATGGATGGAGGTCCTCAACGCCAAACAGGAAATTAGAGCTGTCTCCCTTGACATTTCACGTGCCTTCGATACGGTCTGGCACCCTGCTCTGCTCACCAAACCCTCCTCCTTTGGTATCCATGGAAATCTCCACGCATGGCTGGCGGACTTCCTCTCTGGTCGTAGTCAACGTGTGGCCCTGAATGGGTTTCTCTCATCTCCTCTTCCTGTTCAGGCTGGAGTTCCCCAAGGTAGTGTTCTGGGCCCTGTGCTTTTTCTGGTCTTCATCAATGATCTCTCTGACTCTCTTGAAAATCCTCTCTATCTCTTTGCTGACGACTCTACTCTCTGTCGCTCCATTCCTCATCCCTCAGATCGGCAGTCTGCAGCCTCCTCACTCTCTGCAGACCTGGACAAAATCACAGACTGGGCAAACAAATGGAACATGTCTTTCAATCCTGATAAATCTCACACTCTTACGATGTCTCTCCGAAAAGACTGGCTGGAAAACCCTCCCATCCACTTTCTGAATAATCCTCTCCAAGAAGTTCTGTCACTCAAGCTTTTGGGTCTCATTATTTGCCATGATCTTTCCTGGGAAAACCACATTTCAAATCTGGCCTCCAAAGCCAGTCGCCTCCTCCGTCGTGCGAAGTCCTTCCTTGGCACACCTGAGCTCCTCACCACATACAAGGCTTTCATCCGCAGCTCTATGGAATACTGCTCTCCCCTCTGGTCTGGTGCTCCTGCCTCACACCTCGCTCGTCTTCACGCTGTTGAAACCAAAGCGTTCAGAATCATTGGAATCTCCCGTGATGAAGCTAACTCCAAGGGCCTTTCACTCACTCACCACAGGCAGGTTGGTGGTCTTTCCGTCTTCTACCGACTCCTCTCTAGCCTTGCCCCCCCAGCTCTCTCTGGGCTCTGTCCCCCAAATATTCCTACAGGTCGCACAAGATCTGCCTGCAACCCTCTTATGGTTAAACTGCCAAAATCAAGACTTTCTGCTCACCTTCACTCCTTCATTCCTCTTTTCTCCCGCCTCTGGAACAAACTCCCTCACCCTCTTCAATCCCACTCCACCCTCCAGGTCTTTAAAACAGCTGTTCACCACCATCTCTTATCCTCCCCCATCCAAAACCTTGAACTTTTCTACCCCCGCTAATTTCGGTCCCCTTGTGTTTTATACCTCTTCCCCCCCCCCCCCCCCTTCCCACGCCTCCTGCCCCCAAGCCCTCTCCCTCCCACACTTCTCCCTGCTCTCAAATGTTGTGGTTGTGTGCTTCCCCTTCTCTCCCCATCTTGTCTTCCGCTCCCTCTTTTTGTATATTTTGTTTGTCTGGTTGATTTGTTTGTGAAATAAATGTTAGCTCTTTCACGAGCCTCGATTCAGTATCCAAAAAAAAAAAAAAAAAAAAAATAGAATGAGGGACTAACTATTTAAAAGGATATATGGTGCCCTGTGTGTAGGTTTATGGAATTAACTAAGAGGACGAGCTTCGACCTTTCTTTACATTACGGAGGTTGACAATTACACACAACAAAACCATAATTCTCACATTCTTTACATTTTCTCAAATTCGTTACACTTCTCAAATTCGTTAATATATATATATATGTGTGTATATATATATATATATATATATATATATATATATTATATATGTGTATATATATATATATATATATATATATATATATATATATATATATATAATATATATATATATATATACATATATATATATATATATAATTATATATATAATTATATATATATATATATATATATATATATATATATATTTTTTCATATATATATATATATATATATATATATATATATAGAGATATGATATTTGGCACAGACATGGCCATTGAGCCTGGGAAGAACATGACCGACCTAAAAAAAAAAATTTCATAATTTTTTTTACCATATTTTTACCTCAGCGCATTTCAGCGAGGAATATTATGCACGGAATCTGACCGGTGGCAGAGCAGCCCGCTGATTCGCTCAGAGCGATCACGTGATGTTCCTTGCCGCCATTAACTCAGTTACGCGTTCGCACGTATTTCAGAGCGAAAAGTGATTGCGTTTTTTCACATTTCAGCGAGGAACATTGCCATTCACACCACATAGGTTTTTTTTTTCTTTCATCTTTAGATCCATATTTTTTTTTTCAGCGAGGAATATTATACACGGAATCTGAATCGGTGGCAGAGCAGCGCGCTGATTCGCTCATTGATGACGATCACGATCACGTGATGACGTGATCACGAATGATGTTCGTGACGCGATCACGTGATGTTCCTTGCCGCCAGAAACTCACAGCAAGTAGCATAGATTTTAGCATGATTAGCATTTAGCATGATTTAGCATGATTTAGCATAGATAGTAGCATGTTTCACATCGATTTTTTTTCAGCGAGGAATATTATACACGGATTCTGACCGGTGGCAGAGCAGCGCGCTGATTCGCTCAGAGCGATCACGTGATGTTCCATCCCCGCCACCAGTTGGCTTCACTTTTCACGGAGTATGAGCGTTCGATATATTTCCAATTCAGTGCGCCTGCGCCCGACTCGCTCACGTACTTGATTTGTGGCATAGACATGGCCATTGGGCCTTCACGGTGTAATTTGTGTGAGGGAGGAGGGGGAGGGGGAGGGATTAGCAGCAGAAGCAGAAGCCCCGGTCCTCCGAGCTTCCGAGTGTCAGAGCTTCCGTCCTCCCCTCCCCCTTCCTTCCCCCTCCCTCCCTCCCCCTCCCCCTCCCACTCCCCCTCCCCCCTCCCCCCTCCCTTCTCCTCCCTCCCCCTCCCCCCTCTCCTCCCCTCCCCCCTTCTCCTCCCCTCCCCCCTCCCCCTCCCACTCCCCCTCCTCCCTCCCCCTCCCCCCTCTTCTCCCCTCCCCCCTCTTCTCCCCTCCCCCCCTCTTCTCCCCTCCCCCCCTCTCCTCCCCCCCGTTCCCCTCCCCTCCCCTTCCCCCTCCCCACCCCCGTCCGGCAATGCCAGGTACTTCTGCTGGTATATATATATACTAGCGGGGTCACCCGTGGGAATCCCACGGGCATGGATGTGTGTGACATTTCGACATATTGAGTTAGATGCTGCACATTCATTTTTACAAAATGGTTACTGGCAAGTCATCAGATCCAGAAATGGTGTGATGAACACTTTATTTATTTCACATAATATGTGACCCCTCACTCCTCTCCACCTGACACTCTCCTGTCTCCACCTAGCACTCCTCTCCTCTCCAAACCCTCACATCCCTCTCCTTTCCAATCCCTCACCTCTCCAATCCCTCACACTCCTCTCCAATCCCTCACACGCCTCTCCAATCGCGCCTCACACTCCTCTCCAATCGCGCCTCACACTCCTCTCCAATCACGCCTCACACTCCTCTCCAATCGCACCTCACACTCCTCTCCAATCGCGCCTCACACTCCCCTCCAATCACTCCTCTCCAATCGTGCCTCACACTCCTCTCCAATCGCGCCTCACACTCCTCTCCAATCGCGCCTCACACTCCTCTCCAATCGCGCCTCACACTCCTCTCCAATCGCGCCTCACTCGCCTCTCCAATCGGCTTTCCCCGTCTCGTTTCTCTCGTTTTTCTCCCGTCTCGTTCTTTTTCTTGCTCCAAATCGGCCCATCTCGCCCGTCGGAATCGGAAATCGGCCCGTCTTGCTTTCGTGCTTGCGCGTAAATAAATTGTGTTCATGACACCATTTCTGGATCTGATGACTTGCCAGTAACCATTTTGTAAAAATGAATGTGCAGCATCTAACTCAATATGTCGAAATGTCACACACATCCATGCCCGTGGGATTCCCACGGGTGACCCCGCAAGTTTGCATTGACGTTCGTCGATGGACTCGTTCGCCCGTCTCATTCGTTTTCTTGCTACATCCTGTTCAAGTCTGCGTTCTTCATCGATCGTCTCATTCATTTTGGAAATAGAAGTTTCCACGCAGCGCATGAATTGTCACGATCCTCAAGAGGAATTTGTCTCGTAATCATCAAATGATAAATGGCAAGTAAATTACATTGTGAAAATTTAATATTTCAAATAGACCTATTTAAAGTGTATGCGCAAATAACTAATAAATAAAAAAACGAAGAAATATGTCTCGGTAATTTCCTGAACTCGGTAATTTCTCGGTAATTTTACTTCCGGCTAAAAATGTTGAATGAAATAAAAACGAAGAAATATATGTCGTTTTGTGACGACTGTCATCAAAGGTAAACGGTGAATTCACTCGGTTTATACGGTTCGGCTCGGTTTAAAGAAAAAGCGATAATGTCGAAATGTTGACGTCTGTGTCATGTTGGGCGGTGTATGATACTTGTTGGCTGTTGGGCGGTGATATGGTGTATTTAAAAAAATATATCTCTGCGTTTTCCCGCGTTGCTGACACCGAGTCTAAAACCATGATGGTGAGTTATATTGGAGATAAAGGCGTGAGAGAGACTCAATGGCCTTGAAGTTACAGGCATTTGAGAATTCATTTCGTTCTATAAACGGCAACTTTCATCGGATTTTCTTCTCTTTTTTTTTCAACCGAGTCTAAAACTATGTTAGCGACTGTGAAAAATGAAATGATATATCGAATTTAAAATAGATATCGACACATTGCCGTCGGTGTCATGTTGGGCGGTGTATGATACACCATGACGCGATTTTAAAAAATATATCTCTGCATTTTCCCGCGTGTGTGGAATGTTTGTGGAAAATTAAAGATTTCAAATAAACCTATTTAAAGTGTATGCGCACATAACTAATAAAAAAAACGAAGAAATATCTCGGTAATTTCCTGAAACATATTTTACTTCCGGCTAATATGTTGAATGAAATAAAAACGAAGAAATATATGTCGGCATCATTGTTGACGTTTTTGTGACGACTATCATCAAACGAAATAGTAATATATCATAACGGAAAAGCAAAAGCGAATTTTTAATATATATCTCAATATGTCGAAATGTCACACACATCCATGCCCGTGGGATTCCCACGGGTGACCCCGCAAGTTTGCATTGACGTTCGTCGATGGACTCGTTCGCCCGTCTCATTCGTTTTCTTGCTACATCCTGTTCAAGTCTGCGTTCTTCATCGATCGTCTCATTCATTTTGGAAATAGAAGTTTCCACGCAGCGCATGAATTGTCACGATCCTCAAGAGGAATTTGTCTCGTAATCATCAAATGATAAATGGCAAGTAAATTACATTGTGAAAATTTAATATTTCAAATAGACCTATTTAAAGTGTATGCGCAAATAACTAATAAATAAAAAAACGAAGAAATATGTCTCGGTAATTTCCTGAACTCGGTAATTTCTCGGTAATTTTACTTCCGGCTAAAAATGTTGAATGAAATAAAAACGAAGAAATATATGTCGTTTTGTGACGACTGTCATCAAAGGTAAACGGTGAATTCACTCGGTTTATACGGTTCGGCTCGGTTTAAAGAAAAAGCGATAATGTCGAAATGTTGACGTCTGTGTCATGTTGGGCGGTGTATGATACTTGTTGGCTGTTGGGCG